>NC_060264.1:9224658-9529496 GCF_021901455.1 Neodiprion lecontei | reverse complement strand
TCAAACTTTCGTTTACAATTATTGGAATAAATAGCTTGTGTCACACGTGCGAATGGGCGATATCTGACTCGTATAATTAAAGCGCTCGCCTTGACTCATGCTGCAAACTTCACACTTTTTGGAAATCGCCAACTTTCCGCACTTGTAACATAATATATTGTAATAGGCTTGAGCATACTTACTTTATACATTGTTGAGCTTGCACATTACGGATCGATTTTGTGTCGGCCAGGGACGAAAATTCTAATTTTATCCGATCGTCTGGCGTAACCTACAACAATGCGTCATGGCCTCTCTTCTTGACGTCAAGAACGTTAAACGTGCTGGAGGGCGAGGCGAAGGGGAGTCGGTGTCAAGCTTTAGAATGAAAACAAGATCTTCTTGAAAGTTGGATCCGAGCAGGTATACCTTGTACGGTTTATACCTGTGTTTTCAGACACATACAACAACTCCATCGATTCACTTAGGATAAAACTTCATGTCAGGATCATGAGTATATTATACAGGTGTAGGTTTTATAACTAACGTACAATTGGTGATTTGTAAAAAATCAGTTGCGTATAATGTTCTGATACATTTATTAGTTTTCGTTTGCACCGATTTTTTATTGCAAAATAATATTTTCACACAATCGTTGTTGGAGTCTCTTTACGTACGATAATGTTACGATTTATTGTCAAAAAAATTGTACTGGTTTTCGCCATTGTTGTAAATGTTATATTAATACGTAATTGAATTATTAGTGCGATAAAAAGATTTGGAGAAGACTCAAACCGAGCCGTAGAAGGCACATGAATGAGGAAATGATTGCCATTTATATACCGATTAGTAATGGTTAATAGTACCGTTATTTTTCCCTTACATACAGGTACTGATGTGTGTTTCATGTGTTATACATATAAAATTATTGTAGCGTTCGGTCTTATGTATAATACCGTAATATATAAGTTGTCAAGTTACTTTACATCATAGATAAATATCTTCTCAACTATAAGGCTAAACAAATCGCGTATGGAATAAGATACATGTAAAAACATATAAACGGTGCTACGATGACGTCAAATGTTATACGTACACACGCGCACATAATCACTCTGTTTGTAAGGCGCCATATAAATTTTCGGCCCATGCCCAAGATTTGCATTTTTCCATCTTTTTTTTTCTAATATTCATTTCTTATGGCCAACGCGAAATAAAAATTCTTGTTTTCGACAAGGTTGTACAGAGCGGCGAAATACAATTTTTATTTTCTTTCTCTTTCTTTTCATTCTTCCTTATATAATTTATCGCCGACTTCTTTTGATCAAAGAACATTAAGTACTCGACTTTGTATACAGACCATCCAACGATATTTATTTTATGGTTATATTCGTCTTATAAAAAATACCCTGATAAATTTCGAGCTTCCTCTACTCTCTATTTTACCGTAAATTATACACATCACACATTCCTACGTGAATATGTGCAAAAAAAAAAATAAATAAATAAATTGGCAACGATAAATAACTAAATGTACTTTTAATGGTGTTAACGATACTTGCGATACTTAGTTTAATATTTCACAGCAAAAAGCACGACGTATATATGTGTATAATACATAGCAAGCTGCGGATTTTTTTCACAGGATAAATTTCTTCGAAAATTATTCTAGTGTCATACCGTGTGAATGAGCGAAAATGTCCTGCGCGATGAAGAAATAGCATCTTCGGTTGGCTTTATATGTTGTGTAAAACTGGTGTTTACTAAACCGGCATGATATACGCTCTGATTGTCGTACATTGACATTGTGGCAAATGACGTCAATCTGAATCCCCCTGCATAACCTAGGAGCAAAGCAACAGTAGAGTATCAACTATAAAACAGTGGTATTGTTGTATACAATATGAATCGTGTACTTATACGCGCGTAGTAAAGATGCGAAATCGTGTAGGTCTAGTATCCCCACAGTAGATAAAAGCTGCGTGGTCATTTTGTACATATAACGTATATAGGTTGAAACGCGATTGATTAATAGATAGAACGAAAGACAAGCAAGCATAAGTATTTAGTATTAATGGAATATATTTTTTTAAATCATTGAGCTTGACTAGACGTGGATTTAGAACGTCTTTGCATTCAAAAACCCAGATCATAAACGGGTGTCATGCACCGTGTCCGTTGCCCCGTGTCTCTGAAGTGCGCATAACTTACCGAATGACGACACAATTCAAACAGCATAAATTTCACCGCGGGAGGTGTGCGTTACCTTGTTTCGCACTTTGCGTGTTTGTGCGATTGTTTTTGCACTGGGTGGTGCTGGAAAAAAAACATATATCTCGGACACGACGGTGGTTGTTAGATAATCGTGACCGGCGCCCTCCCAACGCGGTTACTCATCAATCATCGTACGGCCGTAAAATCTACACGGGATATTGATTGATAGATGTTACCTATGAACGCGATACTTGGTGTAACAATAGTAGATGCTATGTGCGTGCTTCTTTCGTTAGGGAATTTAAGACTTTAAAAAATACACATAGAAATAATAACTGCTGCAATACTCGTTCGGATCGGAGTCGAAACAGAGAATACAGAGGTTTGTAAAAGTCATTCGTATAATATAAAGTATAACCAGGATGTTGACCAAAATTGACTTGTTCATGACGGTAACGGCTCGGTTGTCCAGGATGTATAAGGTATTTTACAGGTTCAACTGTCTTGCAGGATAGTAAAAAAGTTCCCTGGTTTTTATTTTTAAGTAAGAATAGAACTCATTTCGTTATTTTTAATTGAATACGTGATTGAACCGAGTTTATGGCACGTTTAATTATTTTTACTCTTTGTTTCTTCACGGATAATGGGAAACATTTCAGAATACTCTAAGAACGGCAAACGATTTCTGGCAATAGAGTATATACTATACACATGTACATGATGTACATAAATAAGCGTTCGAATTTTGAATAGTTGTTTGAATGCGATAGTCCGCGGTTAAGCATCGACAATGCAGATCGTAGAAAATAGATGCGACGGAAAGTTTCGGTCGCTGTTTTTCGAAACATATACAGCAGTAACTCCGATAATCGTGCTTGGCGTTCAAAACAATTCACCTTTTACGGGACGAAGAGAGCATGCAGGCAATTGTTTCGGTCGAAGATACGAGCCTGTGTACGATCCATAGTCGAGGTTGAAACGTCCTAAGTAAGATAATCTCCCATCGTGGACAATACGTCGTACGAACACATATGCGAAAGCCGCGTCAGAAGAATGTAATTGGCTCTTTGGTGGGAGCATAAAATAGGATATTGGAGAGGGGAAGCCGCATCGTACGTAGACGTTCAGATTACGGTCTAATTACCAATTCGATGTCCTCTGATAAAATTGACTCAACTTCAAAGAGGTTGATCATAAAAGACCGAACTTTGACGTGACAATTACAAAGCAAGTAACTCTACGAACCCCGATGATAAAACAATTATCTTCTATGCTTTAAATATACAGGAGTCATCAGTTTTATCATCAGGGTCCGTAGAGTTACTTGGATATTATAATCGTGACGCCTCTATAAAGTTAAGTGAACTTTATCAGGGGCCATAGAATTGACGTAGATACGCATATGCCGAGATTACAAGAAAGTGTGTAATATTCGAAGTAGTGTATGTATCGCATATGCTGTGCGACCGGCGTAAATTGGACAGTTTAAACGACTTGGAAACCAGGCTGTCTGTTGCGGACACGCCTCCCAGCCTCGGTTGTCGGCCACCGTTCGCTGGCCACCTCTCCTCATCCGCTCGGTATGCGTCGACACAACGTCGGAGGTCACCATTGACGCAAATCCATCCGATGCCACGTGACTCGGACACAATACCGTCAGAGAGACCACCTTTCATTAAATTCATGCCTATATGTATTTATAGAGAGGGCCACCCACGCTTTCGTAATACACATAGACAATTATTTGACGGCACTCATTAACCTCCGTGTTACAAGACTCAATGTTAAGCGGATAATTTCACCTCAGTCATTACCGTCTTGGAGGTAGAGAAATGAGAAATAAAGCGAAGCGAAACCAACGAGGTCGACTCGACTTTTTGTATGCCAAACGATCGGTCTTTCATCGTTGACAATTAATTATCACGATCAAAAATATCATCTACAAAAACACGACGAGGCTGTCCCATTAATTTCACAGATTGGCGTGAGAAAAATATGCATTTACGTACTATGATCACTGTCGATAATCGCTAGAATCTAGGAGCTACGTAGTTTGTTGTTTCCGGTGTGGAGTTTTCTCGCAACAGTAAATACATAAGCTGTGTTCGAAAACATCGCACGGACTGAACGCAAAACGTATCCGTATGCTTTTCTATCATAATGAAGAAACTATATCGGATACTGCGTGGACTAGAGCTGCGTATTACAGATTCGATTTCGGCGAATGAATTGAGGAAATTAATACGATGTACAGTGGTACTGTGGAAGCTATAAAAATTACTCGGCCGGATCCTTTTGTTTGATTAGATGCAACTAGGCATCACTAAATAACGCGCAATATCGAAATAATCCAACTCGCGATAAATCGTGATGTACTTATTATTATTAGTGCACGCATGTAATACAGTAGAGCGTCGATTATCCGAACGTCAGTTATCCGAAACGTCAATTATCCGAATGGTGATTTGATTTATCCGAATCGTCAATCATCCGAAAGATTATTTAGTTCCTGATTTTTCGAATTACAGGCTGAACTTTCGTTGTAAAACAGAAGAAAATTGTGGACTTTTTTCCAAAGAATTAAACCAAATATGTACATAGACCTGCCACTTATAAAATATTAATATTAGTATAGACACTTGTTTCTCAATACATATATTTTATACACTATATATTCTATTACGTAAGTATTATAAATGTTAACCAAAAGTACTATCTATCGAATAAGAAGATAGTTCATTTGTTTGAAATACATTCGTATGTATCTGCATTGAACATATCAACGTTTTTTTTGCATATTGTTCGGTTATCCGAATGGTTCCCGGCCCCAATTAGTTCGGTATTTATTTTCCGGCACGCGTAGTTGGCCGTATGAAATCGTATCGCTCGGCTCGACGGTTTTTCAAATCCCATTTTTCCTCGTGATTGGATAGAAAAAAATGTTCACTGACATGACAAGTGAGTTATTTTCCTCATATTCGATTGATTAACTTAAAGCTATGCAAGAATGAAAACTAGCTACGGAAAAAAGAGAACAGTGACAATTTATTTTATGCTCGAATGCGGAGGTGATATGGCATTACAAGGATCGAAAATAGAAGAATGAAAAATAAAAAACCTAATATGAATTTAATTGAAAACACGGGGATCGTGACGTGCGAGCGGCTTCGACAGTCTTTTACGTTGTATAATTAGGAAACTTTGTAACGCCGATGATCAAGTCGGTGAAAGTTCTTTTCGCATCGATTATGGAGTCCAACAGTAAACGATTATTTTACACACACGATACATGTACGATAATTTATCATATGCTTTTTACAGATTATAATTCCGAATAATACTACAGAGTATACCATCGAATAAAACATGATTTCAAATTGTTCAATCGTTAGTTTTGTTCGCTCCGAAAAGAGACTGACGTAAACACTTATGAAAACGATTTGTATTTTTTTTTTTTTACACACCTTCTTATGCGGATGTTTGTTTGTTTTGTCCTACGTTTATAAGCGTATGAAATGATATGTGGAAAGATAGAGATTTCTTGTTTAAAATAAAAAATTATCCGTCGAAATAAAAGTAAGCAACAGGAGAAACAGAAAATGATAGAAAAAGGTCTTTTCGAATATTCTCACGTCACGGATTTTATTCTTTTATTTCGTAATAATCTGAACAGCCAAAATCAATAATTTAGCTGAGATATTCACGTCGTTGCTGCTGTGATAATATAATCGCTTATCACTACTGTATCCTGCTTAAATTTATTCAACTGATTAGGACGGGCGAGTCTTTGACGTGGGTAGCTGCTACTAACGCGGTTGTGAAAGAAGCACAAAACCCCTGGTTGCATAATAAATCGAGTTGAACAAGGTCCGAAAATTATGAAGAATGAAATAGTAGTTCTCTCATTCAGGATTTTGACAATTACCGGGCGAGTTTGTTTACGTGTTTAATTTCACGATACCTTATCGTTCTCCATAAATTCAAATATACAAATAATGATCTAATAACGAATCTCCGCTTCGGATTCCCGAATTCCTCGCTAAATTTGAAATCACTAGAGTTTGCATCTTCCCATATATACAACGAAAACTTGGGTTAGTTCAACACCGGCTGAAAATAAGATGGTTATTGTAATATCTCGTATCGGATTGTCCGAGGAGATTGGTTGTTTCTTGAACCGCGTTATATCATTGCTGGAGTAGCGTAAGAACGTTCTGTACGTTTGTGTTAAGCATTTGCATCACGAAACTTCAAATATAGAGATTGAAATCAGCAGGGTAAGAAAGATCGGCACAAAATGAAGAAGCGTTTTGGACTTTCGTTGATAATTAGGCTGTTGCGTAATTGTTATAACGCAACGTGTACATCAGGAATTATGTATATGACCACGGTGAAAGGTAAAGAAAGTGAAAAAGAAAACATTTTTAAACTTGCAAAAAAAAGATACGTCATTGAAATCGTTAATAAAATTATGAATGTCTGAACGTACAGAGTTATACAATAAGTTTGCTGCCATCCACCATACATTTAATTTAATAGATTACGCGAACATGGTAAATTTCGTTTTGTACCGAACAAATGATTGGCTTATTGTTTAACGGAAACGAAACGAACACTTACGAGTCGTTGAGTCTGAACAGCGACGACAGGGTTTTTGCTTAAACTTAAGACGGCTTCGAAAAGTAGTTTATAGGCGATTAAATTGTACATTTAACATACAAGTAGGTACAGTGAAGAACTGTAACTGTCAGATTAAAGAAAGAATCGAATGATAAAAAGTGTGCAAAAGGCTTATGGAACGAACCTGTTTAATCAATTCTAAGATCCCCCGAATTTTTCACGATTTCACGTAAAATTCAAGTTCTTACGCGATTTGGTGAAAAACAACTGATTACATTATGTCAGAACTCAGAAAAAAAACACAGCTGTGTAACCGACATT
The DNA here is from genome assembly GCF_021901455.1 of Neodiprion lecontei. Taxonomy (NCBI): domain Eukaryota; kingdom Metazoa; phylum Arthropoda; class Insecta; order Hymenoptera; family Diprionidae; genus Neodiprion; species Neodiprion lecontei. Next base: position 9,522,362 of record NC_060264.1, on the reverse strand, counting down.
TTTCAACCTAGTTGACTATTAGCACAGTTTTTATTTTATTTCTATGGGTGTGTGTAGGTGCTGAATTCTACACCAATCATCCGCCTAAAATTCGTCAGACTGATTCATCAGTTAATTATCATAAGCAAATAGTAATCTTCACACATAATTTCGGTGAAACTTATAAGATACGTGCACATCATTAGTTTTTCCTTAGTTTGAAACCATTGTCGAAATGACGTGTTTTTACGTGAAAAAAAAATCAATTCGCTATTTAGAAAATTGGAATCTTATTAGTGAGATTCACCAGCAATATGTTCTCAGATTGGTAACAATCAGAAATCAGATGGCACTTGATCAAAAGATTTTAAACGTGATTTTCAATGGTAAAATAATTGTTACTTTCCTTGAATTTTTGAAAATATCTTCCCAACGCGATTTTTAATTCATGTAAATATGTATGTAAAGTACAACTCATTAATACCTAATAAACAATACAAAGAGTTTTATCAGAGACATGGTTGAGTGGTTTCGCTCTGAAATTTGTTTTATACAAGCTGTTTATACAAACGTACATATAAATATGGTATCTTTGCCTATATACAGAATGTGTAAAAGAAAAAGAGCAAAGACCAGCTTTTCCTCCTCATTAATTTAACGAGCAATATTTGAATCAACGAGTTGGCAGGCAAGTTGTCTAAGATACAACGCTCTGGATTAACCTTGTACCCGTAAGTGTATTACTTTTGCAATAAAAAAATCTCAAATAAAACAGCATTAAATTCTCCGTGAAACTTTTTGAATCACAAATGGCGGTAGAAACGGTTGACGAACTTACAAAATTTTAACGAATCAACGACACACTTTCTGTTTAATATTACAAATTGTGAATTAAAGCCAGGATATCTGTGTATAAAATTTATAAGCTTTGTGTAAATATGCTTAAAAAATCTTATTTAAATAGTCAGTCTATCAAATAAGTTAAAATTACAGTGTTATAATTAATTATAAGGTTAACTAATTCGATTATTCTGCAAGAGATTAACTGGATTTGAATCATATTTACAAATTAATTGAATAGTGAATCAATATAAAATTCTTACCTTTGCAGAAATTAATTTCCATGGTTTGGATTTTCAGAAGTTGACAAAATGCGTATCAGGTATTGCAACATCTTTACTAATTCTTGCTCTTGTTCGGCATGTGGAACAGAGAGTGTCAATCGACCCAGTACTTCTTGGATACTTTGAAGAAAACCAGCATTTCTAGCAATTAGTTTACCCTTTTGATTGTTGCTGACAAGAGACCAAAGCATAGCACCTGCTACTCCAATTTCAGCTAATGATCCTTTGCTAAATATATTATGCAGCAAGTTGATGAAATCAACTGCAATAAAGAAAAATAATACAAATAACCAGAACTTGATTATAGCGTAAACAAATCATATGTGCCCACGAAGTCAAACCCATTTTAAAGGAAGTCATATTTATGATATTGTAATTCTGGTTTCGCCAATAAAAATTAGCATCGAGTGATTAACATTTAAATTTTCGAAATGAGTAGGCTTGAGCCATGGTATCATTCTGCGCCAAATAATTGAATAGTAATTACAAATTTAGTAGATAGGGGCAGAGGTAGTAAGAACTGGAGGCAAATTAGTATGGTAATGCAAACAGCTGAATTTGATTAATCGATGTTAACTATTCAAAATATGTAGGAATGTAACAAAAATGGTGTGCAAGTGCGAGATTTTGACTGTCTAAATCCACTGACAACTTACACAATGTATCATAGGGAGTTGCATACGTAGAATGCATCAATATCAAATATAATGCAACCACGATTGCCACAAAATTCAGATTTTTAAGAGTGATCAATTTACAATAATAAAAAAACACATGATTCAAACTGGAAACACTATTTAAAAAAACCAAATATGAAGTCCATACAGATGCTAGTGAAAATTTAGATCAACCAAGACACAAATCAACTTATACCTGTTGAAGAACTATTTGAGAATAATTTAAATTGAATAACTACCTGAACTCAGAAGCCTTGGCCTATTTGCCATGTTGAATCCCAAATTCCGTAGTATTGATATAGCCAAAATTCTAATTGACGATGATGAGCACTTAGCTAATTGGATCAGAACATCCAAACCATCCGTAGCCTGTAAATTAATAATCATAAATCATTGATAGATTGTGAATTATTACACTTGTTAAGATGAAATGAAGAGGATATAAAAAAAAAAAAAATAAAACAATTGATAGTACTATTTTGGTCAGCAATCTTAGGAGTAAGCGACTATAATCAAATAAATTACGAAACTATAAATTTATATACTTTTGATACAGATATCTGCCCTTCTTCGTGATATGTAAAGTCGATCAAAAACTCTAAGCAGTATATTTCCACCAGAGGCCATGGTTTCACTCTTTTTGTTGTCATTGGGTGAATTTTAGAGAAAAACTGCAGCAGATTACTCTGAAAATGGATACAATGTGTAGGCGCTAGCTATATCTTCAAAAGTTATAATATAACTGTAATACTCATTCTACAAATATTACGTACATGTTTGATTACGTTTCTATTTCAGAAATCTCAATGTTTAATATAAGTTACAAATAAAAAGCTGAGCCATATTTCGAGACAACAGCGCTAAGTTACACAATAATATTTATTCACAATACACAGAGCATTGCTCAGCTCACCTTCGAAATTGAGACTCTGCACTCATGGATATGAGTAGCATTCCGTAAAATATGAAAAGCAAAATGGAGTTTGTGATTGTCAAAGTGATGACCAGCTTTCTCAATTTCTTTCGCAGCCAAGTGTATCATAACATGAATCAAAGCAACAGTGTTTGGCGTTTTTCTGAGTCCAACTCCAGGTAGTGTTGATGTTAATGTCAGAGACTGTGTAGCTGAGAACAATAGAAATGGAAAATACATTTTTTTAAGAGACAATTGATACCTTCTAACTGGTGCAGTCGAAATTGAGGGAAAATGATATTTAAAATATGAAAGAATTACGAAATGAAATAGTTTCAAACCTGTGCAAAAAAATTAAGGATCTATAAACATGCTCTCAATATAAACTACCTTCTTGGCAATGAGTTGTAAACGTTGCGAGTAATTTCAGTGCAGAAATTGTTACGGATTTATTCATCGAAACCCAAGCCCACAATTTATGCAAGATGTCCGCTAATCCAGCTTTCGCCATGGTTTTTTTCATTTGGAGACCGTTGTACATAAAATTCATGAGTAGCGTAAAAATACACCCTACCTCGTGAAGTAAAGGATTCATCTGTAAAAAATATGTCGATCCTTTTTTTTTGATCACTCACTTTCTATATTTGAAGAATTATTTTAAATATGTGTCCATCCCACAGTTTGTGTGTAGTAATCACTATATAAATATGTAAAAAATTGCAGCACCATTATAGTATTCGTAAGCTGCGCACCACTTAAATTACAAACATCGATTTGACCAAATTAATTTTACAACTAACCAAACATATATCGGTCTGAATTTAATTACCCAGAACTTACTTTATTTTCTCTGTCAAAGCCATTCTTCTGAAGTTCCAACGGTTGTAAATTGAGTTTAACATATAACTCTTTTAGCTGCATCATTGTAGTTTCGGGTAATCCCTCCTCTAGTGCAGTTTTCTTAGCTTCTATGGATACGCATAGTAAGTTTGTAAGAGCTCCAATTATGAGATCCTTGTCGTCCGTTGGTTTACGATTTTTTTTCAATCTAGTGTAACTGTGTGCAACATAGAGTTGCAACAATGTCTTACAAATTTCCGAACCAATCAGAGCTAATTTTCCATCTGCAGTTATCCTTTCAGTTTCGTTGCAAATATTTTCCCCATTTAGATCACCATCATCTAATTTCTTCAGATGCATGTTCACGTTTTTTATCGACAGTTTATTTACATCTGACACAATATCCCTCAAGCTTACTTCTTTACGCCTATCGGAAACTGTAGTGTGACTTGTATCTAGTATAACTTTCAACGAAGCATCCTTTCTCAATGGCACATCACTCTGAACTTCATATGACAGGAGAGATGCGAGTGAACCAATTGCACTCATTTGAAGCTCAGAAGTAGAATTTTTAATGGCAATGCACATCGAAGACACCACTAGTTCTGGCCCACATAATTCGATTGCAGATTGCACAGCCTCCGAGCATTGATTCTCCGAAATAGCGAGAACAGCTAATAACTTATAAATTTCTGTCCAAAGCTGATTACGTAAGTAAACTAATCTTGGTGTCTGTGTATCTGTACAAGCAAAATGCATAATCAGTTTATTTATTGCAGCTAATTTCAACAAAGATTTATGAAATGTAAGAATTATTTTGAAATGGTGTGTACTTACAATATAAAGTATGATTTAAAAGACTTATGACCAGATAAAGTGAGTCGGGAGAAAAGTTTACTGTAGTCGTAAGCTTGCTGTTGTGTGTCACACACTTTGTGATTACCGTACATAAGCCAGTATACATTTCAATGACATCACAGTAATGCACTAGACCTTTCCTAGATTCAATATTCTGTGGAATACCTTTGAAACATCTATGAATCCAAATAAAATGAATTATCAGCATGATGAATTTGATGAATGAAAAAAATTCGAGGAACATAGCGTATCCAAAAATTTACGTACCCAAAAAAATATTTATCTATCGAATGTTCATAGAGTTGCCGAATGATATTATGCTCATCAGCATGTATTAAATCAGTGAGTAATGTACAAATCGCTGTGATTAGAGACGGAGTGGATACAAATTGGAGAGTGTTGTCTTCCTCTGTAATTTCGGAGTCCTTGCCTGACACTGTAAATGTATGTGTGAATAATTTGAGAAAGAAAATGGTTTGTAGAATGAAAATTTGAAACAAAAATTTGGAGAATATAGTACCAACGTACGCAAGTTATATTCCTCATGACAATTATAAACCTGGGTGACATGTTTCCGTGATAACAACGTATTATCAAACGTGCCACTATGTTCGGATTGCCATAACATAACTTCTTCACTAACAGTACTAGATGGATCTGGATCCAGTGTTGATAGCAAATAAATGTTGGAGCATATTAGACTGATCTCGTAATAAATATTGCTCTGTTCAGCAAATATTAAAATAGCTTCAGACTTTAGTGAATCTGCCTAAAATTCGTCAATTTAAAACAAAAATTAAAGTTATTTTGCAATTACAACTTTCCTATATTGCAATGAGCTTAACATTTAGGATGACTTTGAAAGAGGATGCTTACATATTGATATGCCGATGATTTGCAATTCCGTAGAACATTGCTCAAAGCTACAGCCGCTTGTTCTCTCACTATACAAGATTCCATTCTGTTCGTAATGTGATCAAGCAGTGCATGGCACAATTCATTCGGAGCTAATGCAACGGCGTTTAAAAGTTGTACAGCTGTATGTTGCGCAGCAGTCAATCCTGCAAGTAACTGGAGTGCCGATGCTCTAACTAGAGGATCTCGATTCTGCCAAAGCATTGGCAACCAACTGAGACAACTTCCCTCGTTGTACCAAAATGTTGCCCATGTCTGAGAATTACGGTACTCTTACGATTAAACGTGTCTATTGGAGTTCAAATTTTTTAAAGTGCAACCGTAGTGTACAATGAAAAGAAAAGAAAATTCAGAAGCATAGAGTCAACTTTCATTTAAATGTAAAAACATTGAGAAGATATTTGTTTCAGGAATATATTTCTCTTTACTCACGTTTTTATCAACACTTTGTTGCATCTGATACAGTAAATGATTCAAGCACAGAATTGAGTTCCTCGTTATTGAAAGCCCCATGTAACTATAAGTTCCTGCTCCGTGAAATGATATGATCAGTTCGATCAATGCATTGCCAAGTGAAATTAACAAGTTCTTATGTTTGTTCCACTGACATTTTCCCGTCAAGTAAGAAAGGCAGGAGAGGAGCCAGTCGAGATATGCTAAAAATTGCAGTAATCACCCATTACGCAATGAGAAAAGTAATCACAGGATTCTACCAGAGTGGTATGTTTGGATCTATTACATACCTAGATTATAGAAGTGCTGCTGATCACCAAAACAAAGATTGGAAACAACAAGCTCAATGAAATTAATCCACGATTCATCTTTCGATTTTTCATGAGTTTCATCTGTCGACTCAGTTGCTGAACATGCTCGAGCCAGCTTAAGTATGGCCTGATGTGCATCCTGGTTGTTTGTATCAAGATTTCGAAGTAAATCGGACAGAGATTTTGTCATGTTTTTCATAATCTTACAGAGCCAAGCATTGCTGCCTAGTGTCCAATACAAGGTAAGAATTGAATAAGTAATTACAATTAATATAAACTTTAAATCTTAAATAAGGGGAGTTAAAATTTTGAAATAACTTTGACCCTTCAAACCTACCACTTTTTGTAATGTTCACAAACGAGTAGAGAAACGATAGAACATGAACGAATAGTTTGGAATCTTCTGAGTTCGTGGGATATGATAATAAAAACCGTTCAAACGATTTTTCCCAAGGCAGAGAAGTAACGTCAGATAATTCGGTACACTTTGACATATCATACAACTTCAGATACCTGCATTGTAGGTGTTATGTGAGTAACATGAAGAATAAGCTTAAAAATATAAATTTAATACCTTTGCAATTAATTTCATACCACTTACACAGTAAGGAAATCAAGCGCACATATTACTCCGCCATGGGTAGTTGAATTCTGTATGTTATACAGTTGTTGTTGACAACAGTAACGTACCGAACTCAGTTGGAGACAAGTGAATTCAGATTCGTGGATCATTAGTCTTTCTGATATCTGAGTGTCGTTTATTGTATGGATAGATTTCCACAATGTATCGAATTTGTCATTCCATTCCCAAGCCCAATACTGCCTCACAAACGTCAATGCCTTTTCATTGCTGCTGTGAAGAACTGATTCAGGGTTTGTTAAGAAAAAAAAAAGGGAAACTTTCGCCTCTTCAGACTTCCTCTACCAACATACATGATGGCCAATTTTTTTAATGCTGAAGAGTCACGTACCTGACAAATCTGGACACCTGTGGATACTGGTTTTCCAATGGCATTTACTTGTGAATGGCAACCTCATTCTTGCTACCACAATATATGGAAGAGATACATTTGTAGGATTTGGTCTATCTGTATCTTTGTCCCCAACTCTAAGAATGTAATCGCTGTACAACAACAGGCAGAGAAGATGTGATCCATTGTTTTTCACGCAATCGTTATTTGGAAACAAAAATAAACCTACAAAAAACATATAACATATTTCAAATTACTGTAGTTCAGTTACAGGATATGATTGAAAGAAAATAAGCCGCTTGAGCATCAGTTTGGAGTCGTTCTTACATTTGCGAGCTTTGTTTACCATTAGAGAGAATGGGATTTTAAAAAACAGCTATTCTAAACGAAGATATTGAAATGCAACCCTAAAAATTACGGCGAAGAAACTTGGGATTTCGGCAATTAAAAAAAAAAAAAAAAAATCTCTCAAGCAACCATCTTCGTAATGAGTATGTAATAATTACTTCGAAGAATATTCAAATATATTGCAGGTCGGCCTGCCAATTCGTGTCTTGTAGAGCTATCCATTGAGCAAACCAGCTTCAGTATCGTCAATATAGGGATTACAGAATCTGGATAATTTGTGTACTCCTGTTCAATCTGGAAATAAATTCAAATTAAATAATGAGTACTTAACTGACAATAAAATTAAAATGTGTTGTTAATCACGTACATACCAAGGCACTATCAAAGATTTTTAATATCAACTCCAAGCCGTTTTCGTTGATAAAAATACTATGTAGCGATGAATCAGTAAGCATCACACTAATTTGTACCAATGCTGATTTCCGCATTTTTGGGTCAACTCCAGGCGCATTAAGCATCTCAATAACAGACAATAGACTGCTTTTCTAAACGGGAATTATTTCAGTCACAATAATATGTATTTTGTCATACAGTTGCAAGTTTTAACTCAAATTCGTTTCATTTATTCTGAGCTGTAACTAGGTTTTGGATTGCAAAGTATTAAAATCATAAGTAAATAACCTGATAATTGCCTTGGCTTTGTCTGATTGAAGAATTTCTATCGATTATGCAGACAGAACTCAGCGGCAGACCGTGAAGGGAAGATAACCGGGGTAACTTCCTAACAGAATCAGTTTCCTTTCCCAACAGCCAGATGAGCCGACAAACAGCCTCTTCTCTAACATCAGAATTAATAGCGAACAAGAGCCTAGTGTTGCCCTTCAAAACCTTCAAAAGGAGACAAGCGAGAAAAAGTATAAGCGATAATAAAAATCACAAATATGTGGTAGAGTTTCAGATCTGTATATAAGTTACCTCAATATATGGAATTTGGATACTAGACCACAAATCAGGGTCTAACATTTTCAACACACATGATCCTAAAGTTGACTTAGTACTAGCAAAACATTGCAAAAGGGCATGAGCTGGCGAAAGGACTTCTAAGAAAGTACGCCATCCTTCTTCTCCAAATTGAATTTTTGCTTTGAGTAAATACACTATAATTTCTTCAGCCAAGTTTCTTAGCTGGAAAACGAAACAGGTATGTCTGATGAATTTCGGATAACTGATAAATTAAATAAATATGCAATCAATGTTTATTTATACCTCCAGATTTTCATTGCCCAGTCCATGACAAATAATTTCCACCAAGACACTTGGTTCCAGAAGAAACGATATTTTACTCCACGAATGTTTTCCTTTAGTGAAAGTGACTCCTAAAATCGCTACCACTAGTTTATGACATTCTACATACATTGCCAGTTGTACATGCACATCGTTATTCGCCAATAAATTCAGTACCAGTTTTGTAGCTAATGTCTTATCGTTAGGATCTATGCGGCACCTTGAAAACGTGATCAATGTTACCAAAGAAGTAAGAGGTCAAATTTAACTAAAATCATACACTACGAATACTCACTCATCAAGATTTTGTAAAATTGAAACTGCCTGTTTAATTATATTGAAGTTTTTATGATACGAAAAGCATAATTTTGAGGCATAAATCTTTTTTAGAGCAACTGGCATGGGTAGTTCATTAGTATTTTTCATCAACGAAATAGCAGCCTCCATCGATTTCGTTATTAGACATGTTTCGTCAAACAATTTCAAACTCTCGCGCTCTTCTTTACCATGAAATTGCTGTGATTGTGATAAAACATAACAAGAATAATCAACCAAAAATTTATCCGAAATTCATCCGTCCGGGTAATTTCATAGCAAATCTATTGTCTGATTTGGTAAAATAAAGAAAACTTACTCTTGCATATTCTTGTAAAATTGTGTGTATATCTGGATACATTAAGTACGTTGGTGCATCCATAACAGCAGTGACAATTGCAAGCTTCAATGGTTTGGCAAGTATCAAGTCTGCTAATTCTAGTGGAACAAGATTACTAAGCAGTTTCGTCGTAATGCATACAAGCTGCAAATACGTTACTCTGCAGTGATCCAGACTGGAATATGATGCTAGATATTCAATTATCTCGCCGAGCAGATTTAACAAGGTCTTTAAGCTTTCGTTCACTTTCAAAGATTCGCTGTCGCCACAGAGCCAAATGTTGGGCAAAAGGCTTATATTTAATAGCCAAATAAGCTCAGAAGCCAAATCTGTTACATGCATAACATTTGTCAATGGAAATGCAGGATCGATTGGAAGACCCAAAAGTAACAAAATATTCTTTAGTGTCTGTATGCAATAAGTTGGTATCGTCATTTGCTGTGATTGTAAAACAGTGTCTTCTATGTTATCTACAATACTTTGACTTCGTTCGCTTGTACCCTAAATGGAAAAAATATGTTTAAAACATAACAACGCAGAACAACACCAAAGGTATTGTTAAAATTGTTTTTACGTAAAATAGTTTTCAAAAATTAAAGTACAGTAAGGTCAGAACAAAAATTGTCATATTCTAGACTTGCATCACTCACCGTGGATTGATATGCTTGATAATTCACTTCTGGAAGTCCAGGATCTGGACTGTCTCTTTCCTCGGATGAAGGGTAGGTCGCACTTTCCACATTTTCTGCCAGCAGCTGTGATCAAAAAACAATATACAAAAATATAAAGGTATTACAACTCTCTTTGTAAGAGTTGATAAGCAATATAAAAAAAAGTTAATAAAAGATGGAGATGAAATCAAACGATGGAAAAATACGATTCATAATTCACCTTTTGTTTTTTATTGGCGACACAAGGATCACAATAATAGTAAACACGAAATCTTAAAGAACGTGTCAACTTGTACAAAGTTTTCAGCAACGCCGTAGCCATCTCTGAAAAATTACCTTCCTCGTAGTCCTCGTTCGCTGTAATAAGATTATGTAAAACCTGTAAAACATATTAACCATTACTCCAAACACTATAAACCATATGGGAAAATTAATGAAGCATCAATAAATAGCCATGCCTCTTCATTGGGATATATGTGTGGTTTATACACAATGATCCATGTAATATAGAAAACAAGAAAATATTACCGTGACAATAGCTGGCCGTTGCAAAAAAACCTCTGCTGGAAAATCTTGCAACATAACGTTTGTGATGAATTGACACGTATGTAGTATTAGAGTTGTATCAGTTACATTGTGCAGTGCTTCTTCAATAGCAGCTAGCACACCTCTGTCCGAAGTAACCAGAGGCTGCCAGGGCATAACTAGCCATCTTATACCACCATCCGTCTTTTTGTCAATGTGTGTTCCATCTCCACATTGAAGAGTCGGATCAAATAGTGATGTACTGAATGAAAATCACTTATAATACCACTCAAAAACTACAAATTTGAAAGCAGTTTCATTTCATCATTACTCATAACATTCAAGGTGATCCTATACCTTTTCTTGAGAAATTCAAATTACTGTGAATAATTTTTCTAATTAAGTCTGCAGAAAGAAGTAAAACCGATTTTCTTTCTCATAACGAATTGTCTATGGAGAGGAAACTGGAAAAACGTCAAATTGCAAATTCACAATTTTGTAACAAATCATGTAAATAATTTAATATAGGATCAGGCTGTGTTGGATCAATGCCCTTTCCAAGTATGAACGGAAATTTATACAGTATTGTCATTTGCGAGTTATTCACTCAGTTTCATGGGTGAAAAATCGAAATTTGAATGAAATCGAATATAGCATTGCCTTGAATTTGTTTCACATATGAAAAAAATAAATTTTATATTTTTAACTTCAAACTGCACACCTTATTAATGATGCAGTTTTTGTTGTAGAAGATTGCAAAACACTATTACTCCCTTCAATGTCTCTAAGCTGGAGATCTGCAGTTTCTGTGGAAGATGTAACAAACCGACCTGGTCTCTGAAATCATAGAATTTTGTGTATAACTGGAATTGAAACTGTTCAAATATCCTCACAATTTATAGATTGGGCCACATCTATTTTGTTGATACTTATATTTCAAACTCTATTCAAAATGTAAAAATTCCTACCTTGATAGTTCGAACCTCCATATTGGCAGACCGTTGAGAATTATTTGTATCTGTAGCAACAGCCTCAATTTGATACAATTTATTGTGAAGTGCCGGATCGAGATGGGCTCGTAATTCACGTATTTCATTTTGAAATCTGAGTCTGCCAAAGGCGTTTGTATAATTTTCTCCATTTTCCTGCGAACAGGTGAACAACACGATCAACATGTTAAACAAGGCTTGGAAAAACATGTGCTTCAAATTCTGAGACATGTTAATCATACTGACATTCCTCGCTTAGCCACAGGTACACTTTGATCAGTTCGATGGTAAGTGGCGGTAATTAATAACGTGATAACTATAACAGTCTTTGATTTCTCTTTTACCTGAATTAATCGTAGTAGTAAATCCAAAACTTTTTCTGGCTGTGGGACGTTTGGAAACGTGAACCAATTGAATAGTTTGAGAATAAGCTCCTTCTTGACCGCTTCACAATCGCAACCGAAACCAAGATCAAATTTTGAAATGATACTGTCGAGTGCTCTCAGGCGGATTTCGTCGATTGAATGGCCTGAAAATAAACATCCCAAATTGAAAGAAGATATTTATGTACGAATTCCAAAATATTATCTGGATACCCAATGGAGTTGCCATAGCTTCAGGTTACCTAATTTTTTTATGTGGACCGACGTTATCGTATTAATACTGCTCATTTTGTAAATCGACCATATCCATCGGCGTTTTTATCAGTCATCGTTTAGGTTATAAAACACGTTTGAAATTTTCACCGCAACAAACCATGCGTTCGGAAATTAGCTCCCAGTACTGTCAACAGTCATTCATCTCTTTTGCGCTGCCGAATTTATGGATAAGTCTGTCTCTGTCCTAGGGAGTTTTTTGCGCGGTCAGTTAGTTTCGGAACGAACCCAAAGCAACAACGACGACGGAAGTCCATGAATGACATGAAAAACCAAAGGACATGCTGAAATTCAGTCGAGACTGAAAGGTGCGTTTCTACCACGGTTCTATTAATGTTAATCATATCAATTTTAAAGCATGAATATTCGTGCAAATCATACTGATTTATCCAAAGAACTGATTTACTTGTCACCAAATTTAGCTGGAGCTCGTTAAGAACGAATTAACGTCCAAAAGCTCATTAAAATTCTTGCCAAAACATGAATTGTGATCCGCTTGATGGCGACTAGATTTTCGGAAATATATTATTTGATAATACGAAAATTGTAACTGAAATGAGTCACCTACTCAGATTTTGACGGAGTTTCTATGCTCGAAAAAATATGCCATAATCCAAAATATAGCACACTTACGAAGAAAAGCTACTTTAAAACACGTGTGCATTTTATTGATAACCTTAAATTTTATTCTCATCATATTTCCGTTTAGATTTCATCATGGAGAATCTAGGTAACTTTTATCTTTTTTTATTTGATACTCGTAAAAAGAGAAACTATTGATATCTCGAGCGAAAGGTCAGAAACTGAATTCCGCACACACTATTCACCTGTGCTGATATGTGACCAGATTCGTGTAAAACAACCTGTTGACTCGAGTTTACTTTGTAAGCTATCTACTTTAGTTAATACGCTAATTAGTTTAATAAATAAGAATAAACTTGATGTATTTCTATAAATTTATATTCACGATGTTTTTCATTTTAATAAAATCCACCTCACATATAATAATACATTTAATGCGGTTTTTAAACCAACGGCAATGATCTGCAACCGCGATTACAAATCGTAATAGATGATTTGCCAGTTGTGTTACGATAATAAAATCAAGTTAGAAAATACTGTTATTTGCGTTTACGCAATGTAGAAATGACGTCAAATCTATCTTGACTCTGAAAATTTCAACAGATGCTTTGAACGGTTTACTCACAAATTAATGATTAATCTTGCATTTTTTTTTGTACTTATGTATTACCAATATTTATTAACAATGTGATCGATATGCTACATACAATCTGAAACTACTTTCTCCCTGGTTAAAATTTTTGCCTGAAGAAAATTAAACGAAAAGTCTGCAAATATAGAAGCAGGCAATTCACTTTTCAAGTAAATGTCAGAGCAAATCCCAGAGTTGATTAACAAATTTTTACAGAAAAATTTCCGCCTAGGTCTTCTTTCTGAATGTTTTCTCTGTAATTAAAAAGTGGAGAAAAAAAAATTAATAAAATAACAGTAAGATAATACGGCTAAATTTTATAATTTGCAAATTTTATAAAAATGCTACTGCAGCTTTTATTATGGAATCAATATGATTTTATAAACTTGAAATGAACTATGTTTTGTTTCCTTATATTTCTGTTTATCTAAATCTGATATGAATTTAATCAAGTCAATAAGTATCTGCTGCGATTCGTTAACTTCATACTGTTGCATAACTCTGTACATAAATTACCTCCTTAGAATGAAAAGGTTTTATTGGGTGATGCGATTAAACATAGATGGGCCATTTTCGCTCCAGGGTCTTGAAATGGTTCTGTTTATTGAAACAAAAATAAGGTTGTTGAGCATAAGTGTATAACTTGATAAGATAACGAATTGTGGCTTTCCATATAATTCATATTCGAAGATAAACATGATCAGTCTCTGCTGCTCAGAGTTTGCGACAAGAGATTACAACTTTACGCGTGTGCATCGTTCCTCGTGTAGTCAGCACAGACTTACATTTCGGTTAGTTTTTCTCTGCTTACTCAACAATTACTTACAATGGAATGAGTATGTGGCATGTCGTAATATAAATATTTAAGTAATTTCAAATTATCACTTGGCAACAGTCAAGGAAAATATACCTCGATAATTTCAGAAATAAAAATCCTGTTTATTTTAATTCAAATCTTTTAAAATTGATGTCGTTAGTTTTGTGAATGAAATTTCCAGAATTTATGAAGCTGCAAGGCTGAAAATTCCAAAAATTCCAAAAATTAGACATTTCTTCAAATTTCCTAAAGGATATAAGTTTTATTGACGAAAAATTCGTTGAATGTTGGTCAACTATGACTTTTATTAATAACGTTGACATTTCGAACTGTGGCTGCTAAGATGTTAATGTAACACCATTTTGGACGGAAGTTACATCTTTGCAGGCACAGGTCATCAAAAAATCTTGACGATAGTCGGCTGGGCCCGGCTGAAACGTTAACATTATTAATAAAAGTCATGGTTGATTAACATTCGACGATTTTTTTCTCAACCATCAATTCTGGTCAAGAATACTATCTTTAGATATATATTTTAGGAATACTGTAATTGAAATTTATAAAGAAATGGATAGAATTGATTGAGATTTAAAAACAGAATAGGAAAGCGATATTCAAGAGTAAAGGGGTCTGACAACTATAGTTCAGTATTTGTCTTTGCCAGTTGCAATGGCTTGTATCGTTCCAAGTGCAGTGGTCATGGTATTGTATAATAATCATGAATAATAGAGGAAACACGAAATCGGAGATAAAACAATAACAGCTGATAGGAATTGAAGGGAATTTGGTTCACCTAATCAATACCAAATAAGAAAAATAATCTGCCAAGCATTGGCAGGAAAAGTAATATAACGATGAATCCAAGTGTCGATTATGGGTTGGTGAATTTCATTCACGGTTTTGCAATGTCGAGCCAATATGTAAAATATAAAAAGTCTGGAAGTGTAAAGTGGATTTTCACGATAATTATTGACGGAAATTTGGATTTAAAAAATATTTCAAATTTGAACTTGAGTATGTTATAGTTGTATAACATGTAAACTCTTGTATGATTACTGTTGGTCAAATTTAGCCAAAGGCAGACACAATAGACCATTTTTTTTTTCTCAAATAAGAAATTTTGTATTGAGTTTTCATATTCTCATGAAAACAAAATATTTAAAAAAGAAAGTAAAATTAAAGCATCGCATATGTGTCTTATGTGTTAAATCAAGTAGTATCTTAAAGAATTTCTTTGCATGCTATAGTTATAATTTTTTTTTAACAAAAACTCGAATGGCTTTCAAGGAAAGATATATTTAGATTTTTCAAGGGGCAATAGGTTGTCTGTTATCGTTATTATTATGTACAACTGATAGTAGATGAATTGCCAAGCAGATTAAGTTGAATACTATTAAATATTTATATTGTATGAATATTATATAATGGATATTACGTCGAATTTCGTTGAATATTTTTTGTTATTACAGATAATGACGACCCTGGATTCGAGCAAGCTGCCGATAGTGCGGAGAGCACTGCATATTCCACCCTTAGAGGAAATAAGAGACAGTAATGGATTGAAAAAATAATTCAATAATGATCAGCGAAGTGGTTACATGAAACACGTATAATAGGGTGGTCCTTATTTAGGGATGCGAAAAATTTTCATTGCGACACCCACCAGATCTGTTCCAAATGATTAAAAAAAAATCTGTGTAAAGTTTCAAGCCTCTACGTCAACTGGAACACGTCCTGCTAGTCTTTGTAAGTGTTAAATATAAAATACATTTAGTTTTTATAACCAGTTATTTTGTTGTGTATGACTTTGGTATAAATTGAGTTACTGACTTGAAAGTTGGCAGAGTTTTTACTTATAATGATAGGAACAAACCCTGAAAATTTCAAAATTTTATCATTATTTTTCCCTTATATATAAGCCTAATAAAAGTAATACTATTAAGCTTCCATATAAAGAGAAATATATTATAAAATGATGATGAAATATTGAAATTTTCACAGTTTGTTTCTGTTATTATAAGCAATAACTCTACCAAGTTACTGGTTATAAAAACTTGATGTATTTTACATTTAAAACTATCAGACCTTAGCGGCATGTGTTCCAGTTGACGTAGAGTTTTTTTAATGATTTGGAACAGATCTGGGGACGTCCCAATGAAAACTTTTCCGACCCCCAAACAAGGACCACCGTAATGAGTAATAATATTTATTCATCTTTTATAGTACTGAGGGAAGCGTTACCTGCAAACTTTGCAGAAGTGACAGTTGATGTAGTCGATTGTCCCGACCTCACTCAGCAGCCATTTACTCTCGCTGAAGCAGGTAACAGATACTAAACTTGAAATATATTGTCATCATTTCCCAAAGCAACAAATTCTACTAACTATTTTCTACATTTTTTTTGTAAAATTATTATACTACAGTTCAATTTGCGCTCCCTGTTATCTGAGATATTAAAACATTTTTTGTACGGGAAGGTCTTGGTGGTGGTACGAAACTTCTTGAAATCGGTGGACCTCCATACCTGTTACCTCTTGTCAACAGAGACAAGGTATATGATGTAAAATCCATATGTCAGAATGTGAATCACAATGGCAAAGCTTTCGTCGTTGGTGCTGGAGCTGGTCCATGGCCACTTGTGAACACAAATTGCGAGGTAATTCAGCAAGTGTTTGCATATGTATACCGAAACACCTTGTTGATAATTATCAATCCATAACTAAATTTTTTAACTAAGACTTACCATTCTTACAGTTGATAATGAACGTGTCAATATCTCCAGCAGAGAGTTCAACAAAGAATGCTACTCACATTTGTATGGTTGACAAAGATAATGGAAAATGTATCGACCAGACCTTATCTTCTAGTGAAACACGTTTTGCTCTACTTGCCAATCTGTTTGTAAGTGAGGGCAAACCTGGCAAGGTGATAAAGGTCCATGCCAAGAAACGGACTGGTAGTAATGATTTCATTGCCAGCATTCGTAAGGCTTTAGCTGCTCGTTATACCAACCAACTTGTCGGTAAGTTTATGATGAAAAAACAATGTGTTATTTCCTACCATCTATCTATATATGTCTTTGATACTTTCATTAACTTAGTAATTCATCGTCTTAGGTTTGGGTGGAACCTTCCTTCTCAAAGAGGGTAAAGCCAATCAGCACATTATGCCAGATTTTTCCAAGGTGCCACTGACAAGCGATGATGACTTGAACAAATGGCTACGCTTTTATGAAATGTCTGCACCCCTGGTAGCTGTTGGTACTCTCGTTACAGCTGAAACAGTAAGTTAATCGTATTAACTTTTTTCGTTAAATCAACTCAAATATGACGATTAAAACAAATACTGATGTATTATTTACATGGAAAGATAATTTTTGAGTGCTAAATGTAAATGGTATTTTAGTTCCGCTGGAATCATGAATCAGAGATTTCCTGATAATTATTATTACAGGATTTGGATCTGCGAGTTCAACATTTCCACAGCTTCTCTCATCATGGTGAAGGAGGGCATTACCACTACGACACAACTCCAGACACTGTTGAGTATTTGGGCTACTTTAATGTTGGTGAGGCAGTTTACAGAATAGACAAACCGCCCATGGCTCAAGCATTCGGAAAGGATTAGTTGCAACAGAGTAACGTCTATAAAATTTACAGAATTTCGATATTATAGTTTTATACAATGTTATGGAATATTTTTCATACATATATTTTTTCTATGAATAAAGTCTATTCACATTCTATGACTGAAACATTAATATCTCTGATTAATAAATGTTCCTCAATCAATTTCGATATTTAATTTGGTTTTATGCAGTTTATGGAAGAACGACTAGTTTAACACGTTATAAAATGACTTTAATATAAAATGAAACTATTTATAGCGCTACTCCATGCCAAATATCAGTAGAAACCACGGCACTGAGAAAAATTTGATTTCCTAGTTACTAGAAAATTCTAGTAAAATGAGTAACGTTATTCAAAAACGGTTTAGATATCGATCGAATTGCAAAAAATAAAATAGTAGTAGTAATTTAGTTGGTTTTTTATAGAAAAATTTGTGAGTAATTAATCAATTGAGAAGTATTGAGAAGTACTAAAAAGAGTTATTGGAATGTAACAAAGCGAATACTTTTGGCAATTCGAAATTGCGTGTATATACCTTGTTTTCTGTCCCGGCTGTATAGTTATTTCAGGTAATTGGGATTCAGTATGACTAATTAAAAAGTAGCACACAGGAAGATTAGTATGGACATAATTCAAAATTTTCAATTGATGCAATTAATTAATACTGTAAATGGTGTTGCAAAATACCGTGTACTTTATGGTACTAAATGGGTGAATTATATACGATCTATGTTATTAATTCGTCAAAATAATATAAACTAGCTTTAAAACCCTAGCTCGCTAAAGCTCGGTCGGGGTCGGATGCCTAGCGTAGCTGGTTTTTGTGCTCGTTTGGATAAAGCCTTACTGTCATTACTTTAGCGTACCTACATTCGTAGAACGTTAAAACATAACTCACTACCTGATAATTCTGCTTGTATGTATCGTAATATACTGTTACAACGAGTGAAATCACCCGTTTTACCTCCCTTTCAATTGATCTAGTGGTCACAGATAAAAGAAATGTAAGACTTCACATTTCATAAAATGAATAAGGTTGCTGCGTCAACCGATAATATTGTAAAAACAGCCTTGTTTCGGACGTTAAACTGAAAACACTTACTTGCCATTAAAGCATTTTCTCAATATTTAATTTCCGCCTTTCATTGGTTCACTAATTAAGCTCACGAACTCGTATTTATTTTGTGACGTTCGCCAAAACGTTACAATACATACACAATAATTTACATAGTGAATCTCGACGTTCACTCGATCACGTTGTTAGTAGATATTGAATGTACAGCAACAATTTCAACAAAACGTAACTACGGTGTGCCACTCCCGGAGGTCGAAATCCACAAGGTAAAAGACCTGGACAGCCAAAACTACGGAGCGCGAGTCCTGGAGGCCGAGAACCACCAGATAGAGGACCTGAAGCGCAGGAATCACGGAAAATTACTCTTGAAGGTAAAAAATCACCAGGTCAAGGACCTGGACAGCCAAAACTACGGAGCGCTTGTCCCTAAAGTAGAGTTTCATCAGGTAGCGTACCCGGAGTCCACAAACCACGGAGCGCTAGTCCTGGAAGTTGATTTTCACCAGGTAGCGGACCTGGAGCGCAGAAACTACGGAGCGCTTGTCCCTGAAGTCGAGTTTCACCAGGTAGCGTACCCGGAGTCCACAAACCACGGAGCGCTTGTCCTGAAAGTCGAGTTGCTCCAGGAAGTGAACCCGGAACGCAGGATCCAGGAGGAAGAGAACCCGGTACACGAAATTTGCGGAGCGCGATTCTCATCCGTCCGCTCTACGGCGCGGTTGTTTCCAGACTGAGGAATTTGGCTAGCTGATTACTGTAGATCGATGACGTCAAGAGAAAAAAAATTTTGAGTGACGTCACTTTCTGAACAGCCAAACATCCGACATCCAAACTGTAGTTTCGCACTTTAATACTATGCATGATGTATGGTGTATGATGATGTATGATGAATGGCGTATGATGATATGATATGATGTATAATGGTTTTTGTTGTTACATTTCAGACAAGAAATACGCACTTTATCTTTCCTGCCGATACCAGACTCAAGCGGGTATATACCGGTAATGATAAAGCCAATTTCAAATACTGCTGTAATGGATTTGACCATGTCCAACTAAATGAAGATGTCAGCTAGAATATAATGTCCGAAACAAGTCCCGTTCTTGCACAAAGTTTGACGTGAGACTTTGCACAACGCGACCGATTCAAATAGGCAACAGTGAGATGGCTGGAAATGTTGTAATAGGCATTGAAGCGGAAGTTGATAAAAGTAAGGCTAGAGTACTTCAATTTTGAGGCTCCGCCTTCTCTGGATCCAGAATTGGCTGTAAACGATCGCTGAGCTACTGCCCTATAACGAGAAATGGGTATTTTCACGCAATCTATTAAAACTTGGTACAGTAGTATCAGTCCGTTTCGACGACTCCTGTTCAGACGGTTTCCATTCAGATTTTGACAATGGGATGAGCTATAAATGAGCGTATGTGAACGGTCACTGAAGCTTTTGAACCGAGTCTTTTACCGAAAGATTTGTTGTATTTGACCCACACAACAATGCCAAATATATTGTAGCGGGCAAGAAATCATTCTGTTCAGTTGATTACACTTTTAGTCAGCTTTTAGTATAAAGATCGGCAAACCGATCGTTACCCTGAAATAGTCAGTTTTTCCGTCTTACCGCTCGCAGCGATCTCATAAGCAAATTATAGTTCTCAACTGTCTAAAAAAAAATCGTAATAAATTCCTTTCACCAACTTTTATTTTATGGTAGTATAGACTGTGAAAAACAATGTCAACTTCCTGCGATGAAAATGTGTGTGCGAGGTAATGCAAGGCTGTGCGCAAAAATTCCGACATCTCTGCATCAACAATCTATTTGAGGAAATTGCTGTATTCCTCTCTAATTTTTCAGAATAATGCGCCGTTGTTGAAAATTTGAGCTCACGTAGCTTTCGAAAACGCTATTAAAAAAAATACCGGATTCAGTGAAATTCCACTGCGACAATCTCTCTCATCCTCCATAAGATACTTCAGACAGTTAACAACGAATTTCGTAGTAGTTCTGTAGAATTCGTTTCACATTCTCAACAAGCGCAGAGACTCGTTGAGAAATATGAATAAATTAAGATGAATTATTAGAATTCTTAGATTTTAGTAATTTTCCCAAACTTATTGGGCTTTTATTTTGCATATTAATGAATATTTTTTGTATATTATCGTACTTTTCGGTAGATTCTCATGATTTTTTTTATGGATAATTGTAGAATGGATCGCATTTTGCAGCATTGTTTTTCTCATATGAAATGATCAAACAGATATAATTTGTTATGTAATATCTTAGAATTCCTGATTTAGAGAAATTGACAATTAATATTAGTTTTTTATAAGACTCAGATCTTGAGACAAGGTGCGTGAACAAATACATACCAGATTCTCTACAACCGTCTCCATCATAATCAAAAGACGAGAAGAGTCTTCAAATATATGTCTACCATAATGTCTACCATAAGTTTTCCTTGTGAAAAAAGTGCAACATCTAGCAGTGGTTCTTTCTTAAGAATTCGTATTATTGTATCTAGCCATTTCTGACTAACACTAAGTCCAGTTACATATAAAAATCGAATGAATATCTAGCATCGACTCAGATTTTTTCATAATTTCGATTTCCATAGAACAATCTAAGATCGTTGAGTTCTTTAATTCTCTACCATTTCTGACTATGTCGAGCTCGAGAAGCAATTATAATTCGTAAAATTCTTTTAATGCGATCTCAGGAGTCCTTTACATCGAACAGAATGGACTGCAAAACATTAGAATTATAGTTTGAACAAACACTAGATGGCTCGTGTTATTCGAATGTGCTCGGATTCATTACTATTGCATTCATAAGGATCTTATTTTATTCGAGGTCACGATCATCCTTCATAGATCCAGGGAAACTAAATACAAACCAAGGAACTCAATTCTTAACACTGATTATTATCGAACCGGCGAATGTATGATTTATTCACAATCAAACGATGAATTCCGTGCATCCACCCGCGACTTGTTTATTATACAGTCTTCAGTACTCGTCAATCCTTGATAATCCGCTCAACATGCAAAGCTTTGTATTTGCAGTTGTATCAGACGTAACAGATGTGTGACAGTCAGTATTCGATTGGAAGTCGTTTGTAAAACGTAATTGATATATTGCTAGTCAATCGTTTTTATTATATCACAAAATGAAGTTCAATATTGACGCTACCTCATCTTACAATAGCATTCACCCAGCATATTTATATACTGAACGCTTCAACAACAATGTGGAAACCTATCACGAGGGAACTAATTGGTTTGGTATATTTTTGGCATTCTTGTCTGGGACATTTTTCACCATTAGCTCGGCTCTGGTTAAGGCGATCAAAACTGTCGATCCAATGATTTTGCTAGCCATAAGAGCAGTTCTGCAAATCACAGCTATGGTTGCTGTCGCTTGCTACCACTCAAAAAATTTATTCGGACCGAGAGGGCAGAGACTGCTGGTTCAATTTCAGGTAAGATTACTATCTAGACTTCATTAAATTTAATACATCGATAGTTACATTTAAAATTGAATATTATACTGCGCAGAATGCGGTGTTCGTTCATAAATGAGATGGAAAAGACATTTCATTTTCGTTTCAATGACATGTTTCTTAATCAGAATATATTCTACATTCATGTTTTAGGGCCTGATCGGTGGCCTTACCTTAGCACTGCTCTATTACAGCTTCAGAAAACTTCCCCTTGGAGATGCAACGACCATAATATTCAGTTCGCCTGTGATCGTCATTGCGCTCTCGTTTATTTTCCTAAAAGAACCCTGTGGCCTATTACGCGTTGTCGTCATCTGCGCCTTAATGCTGGGTGTCATCTTAGTTGCAAAACCACCATTTCTATTTCAGGTATGTACACTGTAACCCATTGAAAATTATTATTACTGTGAAAATCATAGATCTACTTGTGTTGGATGTAAGTATATCAAGTTACATGACCTCGATTTTTTTTTCATCCCATAGAAGAAGAATAATATTACAAATATCTGTACAGTGAATGCAACTATATTTTTTAGATGCATCGAACGGTACCTTATGACGTCATGGGCTACGTTTACGCAATCCTAGCAACGTTATTTACAGCGTTGAACATAGTTGTAATGAGAAAGTGCATGGATGTACACTACTGTGTTATAGTATTTACGTTATCGGTGTGGTCTCTTTTAACAGCAATATTTTTTTTCCTTGTAATGTCTGAGAATCACAAGTACAAAATTGATCTCCCTCACGACTGGTGGGAGTGGGGTCAAATTACCATTGTAGCAATTTCAGGACTCTCTGGCCAGGTATTAGTTGCCAAAGCATTGAAACTTGAAGGAGCAGGAAAGGTTTCCGTCACCAGATCCTTGGACATAATCCTAGCTTATTTTGTTCAGGTCTACTTCTTCGGTGAAATGCCTACTTCGACCAGTATCGTTGGAGCACTTCTAGTCCTTTTATCTGTAATCTGTATGGGATTTGAGAAAGAAATATACGGAGTATGCGACATCATTCCATGAAAGAAGTCATTTCCAATGTTTTTAACAATATTGTTTTTTTGCTTTGTTCATTCTGCACGTGGCAGTATGAATAGTGTATTTGCCTGACTCATGATATTGCATCAGATGATCCATTGTGCGACTCATTTACTAAGAATTTGCAAAATTCCAAATGTTGTGAATTAAATTTAACCGTAATAGATTCAATACACAATATAAATATTAAACTAAGTTTAGTTGGGTCGGAACTTGAGCAGGCTCAGGTAGTAACGTTTCCCTTTATAAAATATGTATCTGTTAATGATTTATTCAAATAAAAATACAATTACGACTAACGTTAAATTGCACCACCTTACTAAACCCAAGATATAACAATATTTACAATTACTCTTTTTTGGTGACAGCAATCCCACGTATATTTATAAATATTTCTGTTATGAAATTTTATAATTAAATTTAAATTAAACAATTTTTTCCAAGACCAAGACGTAACGACAATTCGTACCGCGATTACTGGTAAACTGATTCGCTTAGTTTCTATTACTAATTTGTAAATAATAGATAAGAACGTTCTCGAAACTACGACTTTTCATTGATTTTAAATCCTGCAGATGGCTTATTTATATACCTATGTAAGGTGTACTGTAAATCATTTAACCCTTAACCTTAAAAAATTGAAGAAAATAAGTACAGAACTATGTTTGAATGATACTGTATCAATCGAAGTATATCTATGTGCAATTACAAAAACTTTCTATTCAATTTCTATACGATTTAATTATTGATGCAATTTATAAAGTAGTAATAAACTGATCTTAAAGCTGTTTGAATAACGCTATGAACTAAACAAGATCGTAATAATTAAATTGTGAATAAAAATATTCAACTCTGTATTCACACGAACCATGCTCGAGGTTATTAATGGTTGCAAACTAAAGAGAAAAAAAAATTGAGATAATCTAAAAAGGTAACTGGTACATTTTGTACGATAGGTACTGTCAATGCCATATTATTTTATAATTCTCCTACAGCCAATAGGCAATATTAAAAGATTGGTTAGTGCAGTTGCGGACCATGCAATTCACTTCAAGATATTATTATGCATTGTACCAGCTATGAAGAATCCGTTTATAAAGTAAGAAAGTGTCAGTTACGTAGGTAATTTTATTTATCAGGGTTCCGTATTTTTTACTGACGTCTGTGTCATTATAAAATATTTCTGTAGATCGTGTAGAACATAAAATGACGACCCAAATCAGTTTTAAATAGGTGATGAATTTTCCGAATTCCATTTATCAGAAATGTCAGAGGCAATTTAAAAATTTTTTAATGAATTTTTAATGAAAATTTCCGTATGGGTCTCCTTTTTGAATGTTTTCTTTGTAGGTGAAAAATAAAAATAATAATCAACATATTGATAAAATGGAGCGTCTGAAGAGTTTAATTTGCGAATTCTCAATTTTACAAAGACAGCAAGTGCAGCTTTTATTATTATGAGGAATCAAAATGAATTTCATAAAGTTAAGGTGCACTGTGCTCTGTTTCCTTACACTTTCGTTTATCCAAATTTGAAATCAATGTAATCAAGTTAATAGGTATATGTCGCGATTCATTAGCTTCATATTTAATTAACTCCTTAGAATGAGAAGATTTTATTGACTGATGAAATTATGCATAGATGAGCCGTTCTCACTCCCAGATCTTGAAATATTTCTGTCGATTGAAACAAAAATAAGGTCGTTCAGAATGAGTGTGTAACTTGAGAAGATAACGTATAGTGGGTTTCTATGTAACTCACAGTTAAAGATAAACATAATCAGTCTCTGATATTCAGAGTTCGTGACAAGAGATATCAACACCATTCCTAGTGTAGTGACCACAGACTGACATTTCGGTAAGTTTTTCATTGGTTAATTGGCAATTTTCTACTGCACGGCATATGTAGCATGTAGTAATATCAACATATAAGTTAGTTTTAGTTATTACTTAATAGCAGACAGCAAAGATGTTTGTACGTAATTTAATTCATATTTCGATTCAAACATTTCAACATTAATCCGTAAATTTCTTTTAAAAAAACTCCCGAAGTTAAGAGGGCAAACGACAAAAATTTCCGAAAGCCTCGGTAATTAAAAAAATAATCTGATATCGCGTTTTTTGTGAAGCAGCTTCGATCTTCATTCTTCAAATCTGTCATGTTCAAGCGGTGCAGTATTTCTATCAGAATGCATATACAAAGTTATACCGTCCATAAAAATAGAAGAGAAAAGCTGTCTTCAAATTTAAAACTGCAGTTCATAGTTTCTGTATTTGCTTGTCCCTTATATCGCTAATTATATCGTGCCGATTGTAATGTTCAGTGATCGCGATTTTTAACCATCATGAATAGGAGCGGAAAAATTAAATCAGAGAATGTAATAAGAATTGTCAATAAAATCATTAGACAATTGATCGGTTGTTACCACGGAGTTGAATTTTGTTGCATTAAAATTGATTCACCATTGAATCAAATTTCATTACACAGGATAATTTTTATCCGCGTTACTCATGATCTTACAGTTCAGGCACTGATTTTCTATTACGTGTGTGTCCAAATTAACTTGAGTGCAGCTCACCGGCCATAAGAGTGAAAAAGATAGCTGCTTGTGTTATCTCGTCGATAATGATCTATATGTATTTATTTTCCGTTAGGCTGACAGTATCAAAGATTTTAATTCTTGAAGCTCTGTTAACAGATTATTTGCGAACAGATGTAATTTAAAGTTTTCCTCTCTTGTGAAAAAAGTGAATGCAAAATTGGTCAATTTTAAACGCAATTTTCTCACATCTTTCGCTGAGTGTATTAGACATTCAGAATACCTGATTCTTGCTACATACTCAAAGCCGTGAAATTCTCTAATTTTTTGACGTATTTACACTTAATAGAAGATGTTCCTCGGACTGTTCTCAATACCATTGCATTCACCGCAAATATTTGTTAAAACAGTAACAGTAACCTTTCCCTGCTTAAGATTTTGAAATCTTCGTTTTCCGATGGGAACCGCAACGTCAAAATATTAAACAAACATTTTGCTCCTTCGACCGAATTCGGCAGGTTTTTGCGTCAAAGGGAAAAAGAGCCATTCAACAAATACCTTCACTTTTTTGGACGATTTTAGACCCCCCCTCCAATACGTAATAATGGTTCGTTTAACGAGACCCGCCAAAATAATATGTGACAAATCTCGACGTGCCAAAGTTTAGCGGAAACTATCGCGAACGGATTCCGTTTCGCGATTTGTTTACATTGTTAGTCGGCTCAAGGTAAAAGTACAGAAACTGAAAATCAGCATGACCGGCACAATCCGCTTCTTCAAGAACATCGCAGTGATTCGTGTGATAGGAATGTAATATGTTTGCACTCACAAAGAAAACTTTTTGCCTTTTAAAGAAATTCATTTGTAGAAGAATTTTGTAGAAAATTTTCCCTTGAGAACACAATATTTTATTGTAAACATCGAAGGATTACTAAAAAATGTATTAGAATAAAATATAATTATCATTGAGAAAAGAGTTTATTTACTGTTAACAAACGTTTATTTGAATATGGTGAAATAAATCTTTTTTCATTATTATCAAATTTTAGTTGAGCCAAATATGATTTGTTAACTATTAATAAATTTATATCGATCGATATTTAGATCAACTAAAATTTGATAATAATGAAAAAACTTTTATTTCGCTATATGCAAATAAGCGTTTGTTAACAGTAAATAACCTCTTTTCTCAGTATACAAATACGATATCTCGATTTTCATTTAGTCAATCAATAGTACATTATGCAACACAAGAACAAAAGTCGACTTCTATTCCTGTGTTAGATAGGACTTTATTTCCGACTAAACTCTGGCCGCAATATTTATTTGAAAATTGGGACTTTTAAATTTCCCGCGGCATACGCGGTGCGGTGCGTCTTATGGGCAATTGTTTACGCTCGCTTCTTTTGTTTTCTTCAAGCCGCTCGCTTCTTCTGTTTTCTTCAAGGCGCTCGCTTCTTCCGGATTTGAATTTGCAGCAAATATGATCTCATATGATCTCACATAAAAATATGCCACTTTCGTCCCGGTTTTGAGGTCAAAAAAGTTAACTTTACGGTTGAGTCGGGAATAAAAGAAATAATGCGTTTTTCATGGTATTATCAAAATATCGAATACCCTCTGGTAAAATTTACAAAATCATGAGAGCTATTAAATGATTACCGCTATCAAATAATATGTTGCATCGTAAATGTACAAAATTTTTTTTTGAAGTAATAAAGTACTCTCTGTGATAAGTCAAAAATCCTTTCTCTCAAGAGAAGTAAGATGAGCAGTTATTAGTAGGAGCTCCAGGCATCTATTTAGTATAATCAGCAGAAATAAATCATTTGTGTTCTAATACCATTGAACCACTCTGTCGATTCACAATGGCGTATTTCTTTTCCGTTGTTAGATATGACTCTTAATTCATACAGGCTAAATTATAATCAAGGAATACTTGTTTTCATTTGTTCATCTATACAAAATGATTTCGGTCGTTACAATCAAATTTTGTTCTGCTCATTCGTCACGTGTCCTCCCCTCTTTTTCTACGTCATACAGTTAGGTGAGTACGGTCCGAATGTACAGCGTTTAAATTATGCAAGTCCAGGCGAGGAGGCAAACATTCGGCGTAGTTGAACTATCAAATTGAGTTATAACATCGGTGTTGATTACGGAGAATGGTATCAAGTCATACAAGTTTATCGAAGATGATCTAAGGCACGTATCAGCCAATTCGAGTGCAATATTTTCTGAAGTAAATCACGCTACGTAATCCACTGGCTTACTTGGTCTAGCTCTTCTATTCGTCGCAAGCTGTAAAGAGCTACTCTCAAATACTGTGAGTCAACAAATCTTTTTTTGTTATATAATACACATGAATTGCTTGTCGCATTTGAATTTACAATTCCGTTAGTCGCGAATGGAAACTTACAGAATATGTGCCTAAAATTGTAAAGAAATAGACAAAATATTGATTCTACATCTGTTTCGATACAGTTTTTGGCACAGTTTTTCTACGTATCTAGCCGCGTCTAACGGAGTACTATTATTATTATATTACTATTTAGCAGAACTATCGTCTGAGCTGTAAGCTACGTCAATTGCTCTCATTGACTGAGTCGTTCAAAATTTTCTTGCGTTATTCGCACATTAAGCCCTGTTTGTAACCCGCTGTGAATTAGGGTCTCAATATTTTGTGAATATAATTTTAATACCGTAATATTTATTCACCGGAATGAATTGAGCGATTCGTTTCCTGCCAAGAAATTACAAATATAGGTATATATAAAGACATTATATATGTATAATTTTTATCCTAAAATCAAAAATCTTGTTTACTACACTCCTTCCTTTGGATCATTCCATTCCTAAGAAGTCTTCGCTCTCATACACCTGATATTATTATACAATTGGTCTTAACAATTTTCTGTCTCGAAATTTAAAAAAATTGAACTGCTCCCATGTTTAATTCATGGGAAATGGAAGATACATAACTTATTTTATTAATTGAGCTTTTGCTACTACTTTATTTTTCATCATTGTTTGGTATATTTTTCTTCATCGTCAACTCTCCGATTGTTTGGGGTATACTTTTAGTGGCACAAATGCACTTTGCTTATTTAATACTCTACCCCATTCGTTTCAAAGTGAAACAGCTTCATTTTTCTTACAACTAACCGGCATGTTGTCATGTAATTTCCCTATTTATTTTCGCAATTTCAGTCGAATTTTGTTTACAGATCAATCCTACATTTTCAGTACCCTTTATATTTTCTTCAAAAAATCAGCTTTTGCGTCTCAGATTGTCTTTACGTAAAGACATACCCATTTTGATTTTGCCAAGGGCAATAGGTTGCCTGTTATCTTTATTACTATGTATAACTGATAATAGTTTTTATTATATCAACATTTAATTATATTGAATATTATTATACATTTCTGTAGTATATTTCCTTATTACAGGTACAATGGCGACCCTGGATTCGAGCAAACTGCCGATAGTGACGAGAGCGTTGCATGTTCCACCCCTAGAAGAAATAAGAGACAGTAACAGATTAACAAAATAATTTAATAATGAACAACAAAGTGGCTAAGTGAAACGTATATGATAATATTTACTTATCTGTTCACAGTCCTGAGGGAAGCCTTGCCTGCAAACTTTGCAGAGGTAACAATAGACGTAGTTGATTGCCCAGACCTCACTCAGCAGCCATTCTCTCTGGCTGAACCAGGTAATTAGTACCAAATTTAGAAAACATTACCATCATTTCCAAATGCAATAAGTTTGACTAATTGTTCTCTGTAACTTTTGTAAAGAAGTTTATAATATAGATTAATTTGTGCTCTGTGTTATCTGATGTGAGTTTTTGAATTATTTTTTTTTTACTTAAAGGTTTTGGTGGTGGTACAAAACTGCTTGAAATCGGCGGCATTCCATACTTGTTCCCTCATGTCCACAGAGACAAGGTGTATGATATAAAATCCATACTTCAGAACGTAGATCACAGTGGCAAAGCGTTCATCATTGGTGCTGGAGTTGGGCCATGGCCACTTGTGAAATCAAATTGTGAGGTAATTCAGCAAATGTTTGTTTGTATGTACTAAAACTTCTTGTTAATAATTTTCAATCCGCAATTCAATTTTCTTACTGGCAATGGGTAGGTTCTAACTTGCAAATGGTCAAGGAGAGTTCTAATTTCGTAGATTTGAACAGTTTTGTGATATTTCGCCTCCTAGTAAATGTTCTAAGTTTTCGAACTTGGATAATCGCTGCCATATTGATAAAATGGCGAGAAAACCAGTTTTTCGAAAATATCTCCTTTTCGTCCCTACCCAGGCTGAAAGTATTAAGCATAAATTAGGACACCAAACTGCAAAAATCTACCAAATTAAAACTGTCCTTGACGTTTTGCATCCAAAGCCTTATTTTGTGACTTCATTACCTGGACTATTTAACATTTTTACAGTTGATGATGAACATGTCAATTTCTCCGACAGAGAGTTCAACTAAGAATGCCACTCACATTTGTATGGTTGACAAAGGTGATGGAAAATGCGTTGACAAGACCTTATCTGCTAGTGAAACACGTTTCTCTCTATCAGCCAATCTTTTTCTAAGCGAGGGTAAACCTGGCAAGGTCATAAAGGTTCATGTCAAAAAACGGTCGGGAAGTAACGATTTTATTGGCAGCATTCGCGCAGCCCTAGCAGCTCGCTACACTGAACAAGTTGTCTGTAAGTTTATATTAATACTTAAACAAACCATAATAATATTTAAGAATATTTGTTATTACTTACTGTGTGCCCATATAGTTTCTACGATAATTTCATTATCTTGTGATCCATTATCTCAGGTTTGGGCGGAGCCTTCCTTCTGAAAGAAGGTAAAGCCAAACTCCACATTATGTCAGATTTTACTGAGGCACCACTAATAAGTTATGATGACTTGAAGAAATGGCTCAACTTCTTCGAAATGTCTGCACCTCTGGTAGCTCTTGGTACTCTCGTCACTGCAAGCACAGTAAGTTAATGACATCAAATCTGTTCGTTTTAGCGGCTCATATAGAATAAGCGAAAAAATATTGTTACATCACTTATTATTTCAAAGGATTATTAATTATTATTCATTACCGAAAGTAAATGAATCGAATTCACCGAAGCATTCTGTATGTGAAATTTCATTTTCGACGGAATTATGGATCAGATATTTGCTGTTTATTATTATTGCAGGATTTGGATCTGCTAGTTGAACATTTCCATACCTTCTCAGATCATGGTGAGGGAGGGCATTTCCATTTTGATACGACTCCAGATACTGCTGAGTATGTGGGCTACTTCAATGTTATTGAAACAGTTTACAGAGTGGACCAACCTCCCGTGCCTTTCAACTTTGAAGGGGAATTTAATCTGTTTTAATTTAAAGAAACGTTTAATTAATCTGTAGTATTTACAACTAACTAACTAACATCTCAAATTTGTTCAAAGCATTTTATTGCGAATTTTATATTTTACAGGATTTCTCGTTAATGTGTAGCAAAAAATTACATCCGTTTGTAATTGACCTATTCGATAGCATCTAATAGCTAAGGGCTGGTGGATTGGCCAATTTCAATCGACTGTAATTCGCGATCGATAAATTTCAAAAGTAAATACGTTTAAGTCTCAAGAATTATCGAGAAACACATTGGTAACCTCTGGGCCAATGTTCCTAAGTTACGCTGTACATATTATTGCCATGCAAAAAATTATAATAAATGTAGATCCAAGCATAAGATCAAAGGTTAATCGAAGGTCTGTTTCGAAAAATATTTTTTTTTCTCACTGATGAAAACATTATTGAGTTTCTACCACTCTTGATGACTTTAGATGAACTACTTTACGACTGTATCTAAATTATTCAGATGATAAATTCAGTGCACCCCACCCGCAACTTGTTTCTTCATTAATCCCAATCCTTAATAATCCTCTCAACATGCAAAGCTTTGTATTTGCAGTTGTATCAAAGGTACCAGATGTGTGACAGTTAATATTCCATTGGAAGTCGTTTACAGAACGTAACAATCGTTTACGATTTTACCGAAGCATCAAGTTCAGTATTGACGCTACTGCATCTTACAGTATTATTCACCCAGCATATTTATATATATATATATGCTGAATGTTGTAATAACAATGGTGAAACCAATCACAAGGGAATGAATTGTTTTTATATATTTATTGCATTCTTTTCGGTACTTTCTACCATCAGCCCAGCTCTGGTTGAAACTGTCGATTGAATGATTTTGCAACCTGTAAAACTGTAAAAGCAGTTCTGCAGGTTGCAGCGATGATTGCTGTCGCTTGCTGCCGCTCAAAAAATTACCTGGAATCGCTAGGCAGAGGCTGCTTGGTTAATTTCAGATAACATTACTCTTATCGTTACGATTCATGTTACATTATTCATCATATCATATCATCATACGTCATTCATCATACATCATCCATCATACATCATACATCATACTTCATACTTCACACATAGTATTAAAGTTCGAAACCAAAGTTTGGATGTTCGCATGTTCAGATGTTCCGAAGGTGACGTCACACAAATTTTTTTTTCTCCTGACGTTATCGATCTATAGTAATCGTCGACGACGAAAATCAGCTAGCCATATTCCTCAGTCTGGAAACAACCGCGCAGTATAAAGGACGTATGAAACTCGCGCTCCGCAGATTTCGAGTACCGGGTTCTCTACCTACTCGATCCTGCGCTCCGGGTCCGCTTCCTGGTGAAACTCGACTTCCTGGACTAGCGCTCCGTGATTCCTGCACTCCAGATCCACTACCCGGTGAAACTCGACGTCCAGGACAAGCGCTTCGTGGTTCCTGCACATCAAATCCGCTACTTGGTGAAACTCAACATCCGGGACAATCGCTCCGGAGATTCTGCGCGTCAGGTCCACTACTTGGCGCAACTAGTCTTCAGGGACAAGCGCTCCGTACTTTCTGCACTCAAGGTCCACTACCTGGTGCAACTCGATTTCAGCGCCAAGCGCACGGTAGTTTCTGCGTTCAAGGTCCACTACCTGGTGAGACTCGACTTCAGGGACAAGTGCTCCGTAGTATCTGCGCTCAAGGTCCGCTACCTGCGGGAACTCGACTTCCAGGACAAGCGTTTTATGATTCCTCCGCTCCAGATCCACTACCTGGTAAAACTCGACGTCCAGGTCAAGCGCTCCGTGGTTTCTGCGCTCCAGGTCCGCTATCTGATGAAACTCGACTTCCAGGACAAGCGCTCCGTAGTTTCTCCGCTCAAGGTCCGCTACCTGGTGAAACTTGACTTCCAGAACAAGCGCTCCGTAGTTCTGGCTGTCCAGGTCCTTGACCTGGTGACTGTTGACCTTCACCACTAACTTTCAACTTTAGAAGTTTGATTATTGAAAACCTCATCTTTTGTACTATCAAACCAATATCCATGCTTCAGATGACATTTTGAATGGGAAAAAACCGAACTGCCAGAATCAACAAATTGCAATTGGTGAGTGGTTGGCATTGTATGCATAGGAATACATGACAATAACGTCGTTCATTCGAGCTAAAATTGCTGTGCGTAGTGTTTGAAATCTGTCAGCACTTAACTGATTGTTCTGTGGTATTTTTTGACGAAATTTAACGTCATAAAATCGCAATACGTTATACTTACATGCATGTTTCAACGTTTAAGAATTTTAAGAACGGTAAAAGAAATTTTTGGGGGGTTCATCGTGCCTCAGTCTCCCCTACAACTATGTCATCTGGTGAAACACTGGCGACGAGTTAGCGAGCGCACGAGCACAAAAACGAGTTACACTAGGTATCCGACCCCGAGCGATCTTTAGCAAGCGAGTGTTTGCAAACTAGTTATTTTTAATTCGCGCACCATTCTATTATCGATGTACCAAAATAACCCAAAAAACCGTGATATCATATTAATTGTCGAGCTCAAACGTAAAAAGTTACGATTTTTACCAAGAAAATTCTGAACGAAAATAAATGTGATTTAACGTTTTTTTCTCAGTTCTTTAGTTCATCGATGACCAAAATATATGTCAATTCAAGTAATTTGAGTTTTAACATTTCAGACAAAAATTACGCACTCCATCTTTCCTGCCAATTCGAGATTACAGCGGCGAGGCGCTTCAATGGCCGGTTAATAACATCGCCATTTTGGGACAATTGATCATAAGTAAATTTTTCTTGTACTGTCCATTTGGAGAGATAAAGAACACTCGAAATTTTGAAAAGCTTCGTTAGTTATCTCCAATTAAATAAAAATAACCAACAATCAACTTTTCGCTTAAGAATTATCGTATTTCACTGACTTGATTAAAAAAAAAATATTTGTGCTTACCCCCATCTTTCATACGGGAGCATCTGAAGAACCCAGTTTTCACTTTGAACGGACATGAAAGCTACTTTTTCTCCATGATCTGATTTTATTATTGACCTTTTTTCGGTGTTGCTTAAATATTTAGCTATATAATTATTGATGGCTTTTAGTTTTTATCCATTTGTATACGTTGATTGTAGAAAATAAATGATCACCATCAACTATTTTCACGTTGACCATTAACAAGAAGCTATGTTACTGTTTGTACACGGTGAGTATAACATTTTTATGATGTTTAATGGCAATTGTAAATATCTTTCATGGAAAATTTTTGAATCTCGTCACGTTTACAATTAATTACATCAATCCGTTTTTTACGCATGCCCAAATTCAGTGGCTATTAATGCGCTGGTGATATTTATTCTATTATTCATTATTATTGAATTATATTAATCGTTACACAATATTTTTGATGTGTTCTTATACTGAGAAAATTTGATACTATTCAAGGTATAACCCGAAGTGTTTAGCGGTGATCGTTGTAGGTGGTCGAAGGCTGTAAGTTTTCATGCGTTGATCGTAGCGTATTAGGGCTGTGCCCAACCGATGTCTCTCGCGAAGTTACGTCGGAATAGTGCGTGAAAGAATTTGTTTCAGCACTTGTCAGAATCGCGAAAATTTTCGCCAAAAACGCAAAGCCTTACTTTTCCTCCATTTTTGGAGCCGAAATTTTTAGTCTCAGATTCGATTTGAATTACCCTTAACTGATTAAGTGGACCCTCAGGGTCTCGGAAAATGCAGCGGAAATAGCGTGGGCCCAACAAAAGAGAAATGACGAGCAAAAAAGCACCTGCTGAAAAATGTCGAAAACACAGGTTCACGTTTTTCGACTGTAACTTTTGATGCGTTGATCGCAGCGTATTGGGACTGCGCCCAATCGATTTCTCTCGCAAAATTACGTCCGCCTAGTGCCAGAAAGAATTTATTCCAGCACTTTTCAAAATCGCGAAAATTTTCGCAAAAAATACAAAGGGGTTAACCTTCCTTTTTTTTTGACCGAAAAATCTTCCGTCTCAGAATTGATTTGTATGACCCTTTCCCGAACAATTGGACCCCCAGGGACTCAGAAAATGCAGCGAAAAGAGCGCGGGACCAACAGGAGAGAAATGGCGAGCGAAAAAGCACCAGCTGAAAAATGTCGAAAACACAGGTTCTCGTTTTTCGGCTGTCACTTTTGATCCGTTGATCGCAGCGTATTGGGACTGTGCCCAATCGATTTCTCTCGCAAAATTACGTCCGAATAGTGCAACAATTATTCGATTCCAGCTTTTCTCAAAGTCGCGAAAATTTTCGCCAAAAATACAAAGGGGTTAACCTTCCTTTTTTTTTGACCGAAAAATCTTCCGTCTCAGAATTGATTTGTATGACCCTTTCCCGAACAATTGGACCCCCAGGGACTCAGAAAATGCAGCGAAAAGAGCGCGGGACCAACAGGAGAGAAATGGCGAGCGAAAAAGCACCAGCTGAAAAATGTTGAAAACACAGGTTCTCGTTTTTCGGCTGTCACTTTTGATCCGTTGATCGCAGCGTATTGGGACTGTGCCCAATCGATTTCTCTCGCAAAATTACGTCCGAATAGTGCTACAATTATTCGATTCCAGCTTTTCTCAAAGTCGCGAAAATTTTCGCCAAAAATACAAAGGGGTTAACCTTCCTTTTTTTTTGACCGAAAAATCTTCCGTCTCAGAATTGATTTGTATGACCCTTTCCCGAACAATTGGACCCCCAGGGACTCAGAAAATGCAGCGAAAAGAGCGCGGGACCAACAGGAGAGAAATGGCGAGCGAAAAAGCACCAGCTGAAAAATGTCGAAAACACAGGTTCTCGTTTTTCGGCTGTCACTTTTGATCCGTTGATCGCAGCGTATTGGGACTGTGCCCAATCGATTTCTCTCGCAAAATTACGTCCGAATAGTGCTACAATTATTCGATTCCAGCTTTTCTCAAAGTCGCGAAAATTTTCGCCAAAAATACAAAGGGGTTAACCTTCCTTTTTTTTTGACCGAAAAATCTTCCGTCTCAGAATTGATTTGTATGACCCTTTCCCGACCAATTGGACCCCAAGGAACTCAGAAAACGCAGCGAAAAGAGCGTGGGACCAACAGGAGAGAAATGGCGAGCGAAAAAGCACCAGCTGAAAAATGTCGAAAACACGGGTTCTCGTTTTTTGGCCGTAACTTTTGATACGTTGATCGCAGCCTATTGGGACTGCGCCCAATCGATTTCACTCGCAAAATTACGTCCGCCTAGTGCCAGAAAGAATTTATTCCAGCACTTTTCAAAATCGCGAAAATTCTCGCCAAAAATACAAAGGGGTTAACCTTCCTTTTTTTCTGACCGAATTATCTTCCGTCTCAGAATTGATTTGTACGACCCTTTCCCGACCAATTGGACCCCCAGGAACTCAGAAAATGCAGCGAAAAAAGCGTGGGACCAACAGGAGAGAAATGGCGAGCGAAAAAGCACCAGCTGAAAAATGTCGAAAACACGGATTCTCGTTTTTTGGCTGTAACTTTTGATCCGTTGATCGCAGCCTATTGGGACTGCGCCCAATCAATTCCTCTCGCAAAATTACGTCGGAATAGTGCCAGTAGAAACTTATTTCAGCACTTTTCAAAATCGCGAAAATTTTCGCCAAAAATACAAAGGGGTTAACCTTCCTTTTTTTTGGACCGAAACATCTTCCGTCTCAGAATTGATTTGTATGACCCTCTCCCGACCAGTTGGACCCCCAGGAACTCAGAAAACGCAGCGAAACGAGCGTGGGACCAACAGGAGAGAAATGGCGAGCGAAAACGCACCAGCTGAAAAATGTCGAAAACACGGGTTCTCGTTTTTTGGCTGTAACTTTTGATCCGTTGATCGCAGCCTATTGGGACTGCGCCCAATCGATTTCTCTCGCAAAATTACGTCCGCCTAGTGCCAGAAAGAATTTATTCCAGCACTTTTCAAAATCGCGAAAATTCTCGCCAAAAATACAAAGGGGTTAACCTTCCTTTTTTTCTGACCGAATTATCTTCCGTCTCAGAATTGATTTGTACGACCCTTTCCCGACCAATTGGACCCCCAGGAACTCAGAAAATGCAGCGAAAAAAGCGTGGGACCAACAGGAGAGAAATGGCGAGCGAAAAAGCACCAGCTGAAAAATGTCGAAAACACGGATTCTCGTTTTTTGGCTGTAACTTTTGATCCGTTGATCGCAGCCTATTGGGACTGCGCCCAATCAATTCCTCTCGCAAAATTACGTCGGAATAGTGCCAGTAGAAACTTATTTCAGCACTTTTCAAAATCGCGAAAATTTTCGCCAAAAATACAAAGGGGTTAACCTTCCTTTTTTTTGGACCGAAACATCTTCCGTCTCAGAATTGATTTGTATGACCCTCTCCCGACCAGTTGGACCCCCAGGAACTCAGAAAACGCAGCGAAACGAGCGTGGGACCAACAGGAGAGAAATGGCGAGCGAAAACGCACCAGCTGAAAAATGTCGAAAACACGGGTTCTCGTTTTTTGGCTGTAACTTTTGATCCGTTGATCGCAGCCTATTGGGACTGCGCCCAATCGATTTCTCTCGCAAAATTACGTCCGCCTAGTGCCAGAAAGAATTTATTCCAGCACTTTTCAAAATC
Source organism: Neodiprion lecontei (assembly GCF_021901455.1). Classification (NCBI taxonomy): domain Eukaryota; kingdom Metazoa; phylum Arthropoda; class Insecta; order Hymenoptera; family Diprionidae; genus Neodiprion; species Neodiprion lecontei. Next base: position 9,484,370 of record NC_060264.1, on the reverse strand, counting down.
GCGAAAATTTTCGCAAAAATACAAAGGGGTTACCTTCCTTTTTTTTGGACCGAAAAATCTTCCGTCTCAGAATTGATTTGTATGACCCTCTCCCGACCAATTGGACCCCCAGGAACTTAGAAAACGCAGCGAAAAGAGCGTGGGACCAACAGGAGAGAAATGGCGAGCGAAAAAGCACCAGCTGAAAAATGTCGAAAACACAGGTTCTCGTTTTTCGGCTGTCACTTTTGATCCGTTGATCGCAGCGTATTGGGACTGTGCCCAATCGATTTCTCTCGCAAAATTACGTCCGAATAGTGCTACAATTATTCGATTCCAGCTTTTCTCAAAGTCGCGAAAATTTTCGCCAAAAATACCAAGGGGTTAACCTTCCTTTTTTTTTGACCGAAAAATCTTCCGTCTCACAATTAATTTGTATGACCCTTTGCGACCAATTGGACCCCCAGGAACTCAGAAAACGCAGCGAAACGAGCGTGGGACCAACAGGAGAGAAATGGCGAGCGAAAACGCACCAGCTGAAAAATGTCGAAAACACGGGTTCTCGTTTTTTGGCTGTAACTTTTGATCCGTTGATCGCAGCCTATTGGGACTGCGCCCAATCGATTTCTCTCGCAAAATTACGTCCGCCTAGTGCCAGAAAGAATTTATTCCAGCACTTTTCAAAATCGCGAAAATTTTCGCAAAAATACAAAGGGGTTACCTTCCTTTTTTTTGGACCGAAAAATCTTCCGTCTCAGAATTGATTTGTATGACCCTCTCCCGACCAATTGGACCCCCAGGAACTTAGAAAACGCAGCGAAAAGAGCGTGGGACCAACAGGAGAGAAATGGCGAGCGAAAAAGCACCAGCTGAAAAATGTCGAAAACACAGGTTCTCGTTTTTCGGCTGTCACTTTTGATCCGTTGATCGCAGCGTATTGGGACTGTGCCCAATCGATTTCTCTCGCCAAATTACGTCCGAATAGTGCTACAATTATTCGATTCCAGCTTTTCTCAAAGTCGCGAAAATTTTCGCCAAAAATACAAAGGGGTTAACCTTCCTTTTTTTTTGACCGAAAAATCTTCCGTCTCAGAATTGATTTGTATGACCCTTTCCCGACCAATTGGACCCCAAGGAACTCAGAAAACGCAGCGAAAAGAGCGTGGGACCAACAGGAGAGAAATGGCGAGCGAAAAAGCACCAGCTGAAAAATGTCGAAAACACGGGTTCTCGTTTTTCGGCTGTCACTTTTGATCCGTTGATCGCAGCCTATTGGGACTGTGCCCAATCGATTTCTCTCGCAAAATTACGTCCGAATAGTGCTACAATTATTCGATTCCAGCTTTTCTCAAAGTCGCGAAAATTTTCGCCAAAAATACAAAGGGGTTAACCTTCCTTTTTTTTTGACCGAAAAATCTTCCGTCTCAGAATTGATTTGTATGACCCTTTCCCGACCAATTGGACCCCCAGGAACTCAGAAATAGCATCGAAAAGAGCGTAGGACCAACAGGTGAGAAATGGCGACCAGAAAAGCACCTGCTGAAAAATGTCGAACACACAGGTTCACGTGTTTCGGCTGTAACTTTTGATGCGTTGATCGCAGCGTATTGGAACTGCGCCCAATCGATTTCTCTCGCGAAATTACGTCCGAATAGTGCAACAATGAATTTATTCCAACTCTTTTCAAAATCCTGAAAATTTTCGCAAAAAAATGCAAAGGGGCCTTACTTTTTCTTCATTTCTCGACCAAGAATTTTAGGTCTCAGATTTGATTTGTACAACCCTTTCCTGACTTATTGGACCCTCAGGAACTCGAAAACGCAGCGAAATGAGCGTAGAACCAACAGGAGAGTAATGGCGAGCAAAAAAGCGCCTGCTGAAAAATGACGAAAACCCAGGTTCTCGTTTTTTGGCTGTAACTTTTGATCCGTTGATCGCAGCCTATTATGACTGCGCCCAATCGAATTCTCTCGCGAAATTAGGTCCGCCTAGTGCCAGAAAGAATTTATTCCAGCACTTTTCAAAATCGCGAAAACTTTCGCCAAAAATACGAAGGGGTTAACCTTCCTTTTTTTTTGACCGAAAAATCTTCCGTCTCAGAATTGATTTGTATGACCCTTTGCGACCAATTGGACCCCCAGGAACTCAGAAAACGCAGCGAAACGAGCGTGGGACCAACAGGAGAGAAATGGCGAGCGAAAAAGCACCAGCTGAAAAATGTCGAAAACACGGGTTCTGGTTTTTTGGCTGTAACTTTTGATCCGTTGATCGCAGCCTATTGGGACTGCGCCCAATCGATTTCTCTCGCAAAATTACGTCCGCCTAGTGCCAGAAAGAATTTATTCCAGCACTTTTCAAAATCGCGAAAATTTTCGCAAAAATACAAAGGGGTTACCTTCCTTTTTTTTGGACCGAAAAATCTTCCGTCTCAGAATTGATTTGTATGACCCTCTCCCGACCAATTGGACCCCCAGGAACTTAGAAAACGCAGCGAAAAGAGCGTGGGACCAACAGGAGAGAAATGGCGAGCGAAAAAGCACCAGCTGAAAAATGTCGAAAACACAGGTTCTCGTTTTTCGGCTGTCACTTTTGATCCGTTGATCGCAGCGTATTGGGACTGTGCCCAATCGATTTCTCTCGCAAAATTACGTCCGAATAGTGCTACAATTATTCGATTCCAGCTTTTCTCAAAGTCGCGAAAATTTTCGCCAAAAATACAAAGGGGTTAACCTTCCTTTTTTTTTGACCGAAAAATCTTCCGTCTCAGAATTGATTTGTATGACCCTTTCCCGACCAATTGGACCCCAAGGAACTCAGAAAACGCAGCGAAAAGAGCGTGGGACCAACAGGAGAGAAATGGCGAGCGAAAAAGCACCAGCTGAAAAATGTCGAAAACACGGGTTCTCGTTTTTTGGCTGTATCTTTTGATCCGTTGATCGCAGCCTATTGGGACTGCGCCCAATCGATTTCTCTCGCAAAATTACGTATGCCTAGTGCCAGAAAGAATTTATTCCAGCACTTTTCAAAATCGCGAAAATTTTCGCAAAAAATGCAAAGGAGTTAGCCTTACTTTTTCTTCATTTTTCGACCAAAAATTTTAGGTCTCAGAATTGAATTGTATGACCCTTTCCCGACCAATTGGACCCCCAGGAACTCAGAAAACGCAGCGAAAAGAACGTGGGACCAACAGGAGAGAAATGGCGAGCGAAAAAGCACCAGCTGAAAAATGTCGAAAACACGGGTTCTGGTTTTTTGGCTGTAACTTTTGATCCGTTGATCGCAGCCTATTGGGACTGCGCCCAATCGATTTCTCTCGCAAAATTACGTCCGCCTAGTGCCAGAAAGAATTTATTCCAGCACTTTTCAAAATCGCGAAAATTTTCGCCAAAAATACAAAGGGGTTAACCTTCCTTTTTTTTGGACCGAAAAATCTTCCGTCTCAGAATTGATTTGTATGACCCTTTCCCGACCAATTGGACACCCAAGAACTCAGGAAAACGCAGCGAAAAGAGCGTGGGACCAACAGGAGAGAAATGGCGAGCGAAAAAGCACCAGCTGAAAAATGTCAAAAACACGGGTTCTCGTTTTTTGGCTGTAACTTTTGATCCGTTGATCGCAGCCTATTGGGACTGCGCCCAATCGACTTCTCTCGCAAAATTACGTCCGAATAGTGCTACAATTATTCGATTCCAGCTTTTCTCAAAGTCGCGAAAATTTTCGCCAAAAATACCAAGGGGTTAACCTTCCTTTTTTTTTGACCGAAAAATCTTCCGTCTCACAATTAATTTGTATGACCCTTTGCGACCAATTGGACCCCCAGGAACTCAGAAAACGCAGCGAAACGAGCGTGGGACCAACAGGAGAGAAATGGCGAGCGAAAACGCACCAGCTGAAAAATGTCGAAAACACGGGTTCTCGTTTTTTGGCTGTAACTTTTGATCCGTTGATCGCAGCCTATTGGGACTGCGCCCAATCGATTTCTCTCGCAAAATTACGTCCGCCTAGTGCCAGAAAGAATTTATTCCAGCACTTTTCAAAATCGCGAAAATTTTCGCAAAAATACAAAGGGGTTACCTTCCTTTTTTTTGGACCGAAAAATCTTCCGTCTCAGAATTGATTTGTATGACCCTCTCCCGACCAATTGGACCCCCAGGAACTTAGAAAACGCAGCGAAAAGAGCGTGGGACCAACAGGAGAGAAATGGCGAGCGAAAAAGCACCAGCTGAAAAATGTCGAAAACACAGGTTCTCGTTTTTCGGCTGTCACTTTTGATCCGTTGATCGCAGCGTATTGGGACTGTGCCCAATCGATTTCTCTCGCAAAATTACGTCCGAATAGTGCTACAATTATTCGATTCCAGCTTTTCTCAAAGTCGCGAAAATTTTCGCCAAAAATACAAAGGGGTTAACCTTCCTTTTTTTTTGACCGAAAAATCTTCCGTCTCAGAATTGATTTGTATGACCCTGTCCCGACCAATTGGACCCCAAGGAACTCAGAAAACGCAGCGAAAAGAGCGTGGGACCAACAGGAGAGAAATGGCGAGCGAAAAAGCACCAGCTGAAAAATGTCGAAAACACGGGTTCTCGTTTTTTGGCCGTAACTTTTGATACGTTGATCGCAGCCTATTGGGACTGCGCCCAATCGATTTCACTCGCAAAATTACGTCCGCCTAGTGCCAGAAAGAATTTATTCCAGCACTTTTCAAAATCGCGAAAATTCTCGCCAAAAATACAAAGGGGTTAACCTTCCTTTTTTTCTGACCGAATTATCTTCCGTCTCAGAATTGATTTGTACGACCCTTTCCCGACCAATTGGACCCCCAGGAACTCAGAAAATGCAGCGAAAAAAGCGTGGGACCAACAGGAGAGAAATGGCGAGCGAAAAAGCACCAGCTGAAAAATGTCGAAAACACGGATTCTCGTTTTTTGGCTGTAACTTTTGATCCGTTGATCGCAGCCTATTGGGACTGCGCCCAATCAATTCCTCTCACAAAATTACGTCGGAATAGTGCCAGTAGAAACTTATTTCAGCACTTTTCAAAATCGCGAAAATTTTCGCCAAAAATACAAAGGGGTTAACCTTCCTTTTTTTTTGACCGAAAAATCTTCCGTCTCAGAATTGATTTGTATGACCCTTTCCCGACCAATTGGACCCCAAGGAACTCAGAAAACGCAGCGAAAAGAGCGTGGGACCAACAGGAGAGAAATGGCGAGCGAAAAAGCACCAGCTGAAAAATGTCGAAAACACAGGTTCTCGTTTTTCGGCTGTCACTTTTGATCCGTTGATCGCAGCGTATTGGGACTGTGCCCAATCGATTTCTCTCGCAAAATTACGTCCGAATAGTGCTACAATTATTCGATTCCAGCTTTTCTCAAAGTCGCGAAAATTTTCGCCAAAAATACCAAGGGGTTAACCTTCCTTTTTTTTTGACCGAAAAATCTTCCGTCTCACAATTAATTTGTATGACCCTTTGCGACCAATTGGACCCCCAGGAACTCAGAAAACGCAGCGAAACGAGCGTGGGACCAACAGGAGAGAAATGGCGAGCGAAAACGCACCAGCTGAAAAATGTCGAAAACACGGGTTCTCGTTTTTTGGCTGTAACTTTTGATCCGTTGATCGCAGCCTATTGGGACTGCGCCCAATCGATTTCTCTCGCAAAATTACGTCCGCCTAGTGCCAGAAAGAATTTATTCCAGCACTTTTCAAAATCGCGAAAATTTTCGCAAAAATACAAAGGGGTTACCTTCCTTTTTTTTGGACCGAAAAATCTTCCGTCTCAGAATTGATTTGTATGACCCTCTCCCGACCAATTGGACCCCCAGGAACTTAGAAAACGCAGCGAAAAGAGCGTGGGACCAACAGGAGAGAAATGGCGAGCGAAAAAGCACCAGCTGAAAAATGTCGAAAACACAGGTTCTCGTTTTTCGGCTGTCACTTTTGATCCGTTGATCGCAGCGTATTGGGACTGTGCCCAATCGATTTCTCTCGCAAAATTACGTCCGAATAGTGCTACAATTATTCGATTCCAGCTTTTCTCAAAGTCGCGAAAATTTTCGCCAAAAATACCAAGGGGTTAACCTTCCTTTTTTTTTGACCGAAAAATCTTCCGTCTCACAATTAATTTGTATGACCCTTTGCGACCAATTGGACCCCCAGGAACTCAGAAAACGCAGCGAAACGAGCGTGGGACCAACAGGAGAGAAATGGCGAGCGAAAACGCACCAGCTGAAAAATGTCGAAAACACGGGTTCTCGTTTTTTGGCTGTAACTTTTGATCCGTTGATCGCAGCCTATTGGGACTGCGCCCAATCGATTTCTCTCGCAAAATTACGTCCGCCTAGTGCCAGAAAGAATTTATTCCAGCACTTTTCAAAATCGCGAAAATTTTCGCAAAAATACAAAGGGGTTACCTTCCTTTTTTTTGGACCGAAAAATCTTCCGTCTCAGAATTGATTTGTATGACCCTCTCCCGACCAATTGGACCCCCAGGAACTTAGAAAACGCAGCGAAAAGAGCGTGGGACCAACAGGAGAGAAATGGCGAGCGAAAAAGCACCAGCTGAAAAATGTCGAAAACACAGGTTCTCGTTTTTCGGCTGTCACTTTTGATCCGTTGATCGCAGCGTATTGGGACTGTGCCCAATCGATTTCTCTCGCCAAATTACGTCCGAATAGTGCTACAATTATTCGATTCCAGCTTTTCTCAAAGTCGCGAAAATTTTCGCCAAAAATACAAAGGGGTTAACCTTCCGTTTTTTTTGACCGAAAAATCTTCCGTCTCAGAATTGATTTGTATGACCCTTTCCCGACCAATTGGACCCCAAGGAACTCAGAAAACGCAGCGAAAAGAGCGTCGGACCAACAGGAGAGAAATGGCGAGCGAAAAAGCACCAGCTGAAAAATGTCGAAAACACGGGTTCTCGTTTTTTGGCTGTAACTTTTGATCCGTTGATCGCAGCCTATTGGGACTGCGCCCAATCGATTTCTCTCGCAAAATTACGTCCGTCTAGTGCCAGAAAGAATTTATTCCAGCACTTTTCAAAATCGCGAAAATTTTCGGCAAAAATACAAAGGGGTTAACCTTCCTTTTTTTTGGACCGAAAAATCTTCCGTCTCAGAATTGATTTGTATGACCCTTTCCCGACCAATTGGACCCCAAGGAACTCAGAAAACGCAGCGAAAAGAGCGTGGGACCAACAGGAGAGAAATGGCGAGCGAAAAAGCACCAGCTGAAAAATGTCGAAAACACGGGTTCTCGTTTTTTGGCTGTAACTTTTGATCCGTTGATCGCAGCCTATTGGGACTGCGCCCAATCGATTTCTCTCGCAAAATTACGTATGCCTAGTGCCAGAAAGAATTTATTCCAGCACTTTTCAAAATCGCGAAAATTTTCGCAAAAAATGCAAAGGAGTTAGCCTTACTTTTTCTTCATTTTTCGACCAAAAATTTTAGGTCTCAGAATTGAATTGTATGACCCTTTCCCGACCAATTGGACCCCCAGGAACTCAGAAAACGCAGCGAAAAGAACGTGGGACCAACAGGAGAGAAATGGCGAGCGAAAAAGCACCAGCTGAAAAATGTCGAAAACACGGGTTCTGGTTTTTTGGCTGTAACTTTTGATCCGTTGATCGCAGCCTATTGGGACTGCGCCCAATCGATTTCTCTCGCAAAATTACGTATGCCTAGTGCCAGAAAGAATTTATTCCAGCACTTTTCAAAATCGCGAAAATTTTCGCCAAAAATACAAAGGGGTTAACCTTCCTTTTTTTTGGACCGAAAAATCTTCCGTCTCAGAATTGATTTGTATGACCCTTTCCCGACCAATTGGACACCCAAGAACTCAGGAAAACGCAGCGAAAAGAGCGTGGGACCAACAGGAGAGAAATGGCGAGCGAAAAAGCACCAGCTGAAAAATGTCGAAAACACGGGTTCTCGTTTTTTGGCTGTAACTTTTGATCCGTTGATCGCAGCCTATTGGGACTGCGCCCAATCGACTTCTCTCGCAAAATTACGTCCGAATAGTGCTACAATTATTCGATTCCAGCTTTTCTCAAAGTCGCGAAAATTTTCGCCAAAAATACCAAGGGGTTAACCTTCCTTTTTTTTTGACCGAAAAATCTTCCGTCTCACAATTAATTTGTATGACCCTTTGCGACCAATTGGACCCCCAGGAACTCAGAAAACGCAGCGAAACGAGCGTGGGACCAACAGGAGAGAAATGGCGAGCGAAAACGCACCAGCTGAAAAATGTCGAAAACACGGGTTCTCGTTTTTTGGCTGTAACTTTTGATCCGTTGATCGCAGCCTATTGGGACTGCGCCCAATCGATTTCTCTCGCAAAATTACGTCCGCCTAGTGCCAGAAAGAATTTATTCCAGCACTTTTCAAAATCGCGAAAATTTTCGCAAAAATACAAAGGGGTTACCTTCCTTTTTTTTGGACCGAAAAATCTTCCGTCTCAGAATTGATTTGTATGACCCTCTCCCGACCAATTGGACCCCCAGGAACTTAGAAAACGCAGCGAAAAGAGCGTGGGACCAACAGGAGAGAAATGGCGAGCGAAAAAGCACCAGCTGAAAAATGTCGAAAACACAGGTTCTCGTTTTTCGGCTGTCACTTTTGATCCGTTGATCGCAGCGTATTGGGACTGTGCCCAATCGATTTCTCTCGCAAAATTACGTCCGAATAGTGCTACAATTATTCGATTCCAGCTTTTCTCAAAGTCGCGAAAATTTTCGCCAAAAATACAAAGGGGTTAACCTTCCTTTTTTTTTGACCGAAAAATCTTCCGTCTCAGAATTGATTTGTATGACCCTTTCCCGACCAATTGGACCCCAAGGAACTCAGAAAACGCAGCGAAAAGAGCGTGGGACCAACAGGAGAGAAATGGCGAGCGAAAAAGCACCAGCTGAAAAATGTCGAAAACACGGGTTCTCGTTTTTTGGCTGTAACTTTTGATCCGTTGATCGCAGCCTATTGGGACTGCGCCCAATCGATTTCTCTCGCAAAATTACGTATGCCTAGTGCCAGAAAGAATTTATTCCAGCACTTTTCAAAATCGCGAAAATTTTCGCAAAAAATGCAAAGGAGTTAGCCTTACTTTTTCTTCATTTTTCGACCAAAAATTTTAGGTCTCAGAATTGAATTGTATGACCCTTTCCCGACCAATTGGACCCCCAGGAACTCAGAAAACGCAGCGAAAAGAACGTGGGACCAACAGGAGAGAAATGGCGAGCGAAAAAGCACCAGCTGAAAAATGTCGAAAACACGGGTTCTGGTTTTTTGGCTGTAACTTTTGATCCGTTGATCGCAGCCTATTGGGACTGCGCCCAATCGATTTCTCTCGCAAAATTACGTATGCCTAGTGCCAGAAAGAATTTATTCCAGCACTTTTCAAAATCGCGAAAATTTTCGCAAAAAATGCAAAGGAGTTAGCCTTACTTTTTCTTCATTTTTCGACCAAAAATTTTAGGTCTCAGAATTGAATTGTATGACCCTTTCCCGACCAATTGGACCCCCAGGAACTCAGAAAACGCAGCGAAACGAGCGTGGGACCAACAGGAGAGAAATGGCGAGCGAAAAAGCACCAGCTGAAAAATGTCGAAAAAACAGGTTCTCGTTTTTTGGCTGTAACTTTCGATCCGTTGATCGCAGCCTATTGGGACTGCGCCCAATCGATTTCTCTCGCAAAATTACGTCCGCCTAGTGCCAGAAAGAATTTATTCCAGCACTTTTCAAAATCGCGAAAATTTTCGCCAAAAATACAAAGGGGTTAACCTTCCTTTTTTTTGGACCGAAAAATCTTCCGTCTCAGAATTGATTTGTATGACCCTTTGCGACCAATTGGACCCCCAGGAACTCAGAAAACGCAGCGAAACGAGCGTGGGACCAACAGGAGAGAAATGGCGAGCGAAAAAGCACCAGCTGAAAAATGTCGAAAACACAGGTTCTCGTTTTTCGGCTGTCACTTTTGATCCGTTGATCGCAGCGTATTGGGACTGTGCCCAATCGATTTCTCTCGCAAAATTACGTCCGAATAGTGCTACAATTATTCGATTCCAGCTTTTCTCAAAGTCGCGAAAATTTTCGCCAAAAATACAAAGGGGTTAACCTTCCTTTTTTTTTGACCGAAAAATCTTCCGTCTCAGAATTGATTTGTATGACCCTTTCCCGACCAATTGGACCCCAAGGAACTCAGAAAACGCAGCGAAAAGAGCGTGGGACCAACAGGAGAGAAATGGCGAGCGAAAAAGCACCAGCTGAAAAATGTCGAAAACACGGGTTCTCGTTTTTTGGCTGTAACTTTTGATCCGTTGATCGCAGCCTATTGGGACTGCGCTCAATCGATTTCTCTCGCAAAATTACGTATGCCTAGTGCCAGAAAGAATTTATTCCAGCACTTTTCAAAATCGCGAAAATTTTCGCAAAAAATGCAAAGGAGTTAGCCTTACTTTTTCTTCATTTTTCGACCAAAAATTTTAGGTCTCAGAATTGAATTGTATGACCCTTTCCCGACCAATTGGACCCCCAGGAACTCAGAAAACGCAGCGAAACGAGCGTGGGACCAACAGGAGAGAAATGGCGAGCGAAAAAGCACCAGCTGAAAAATGTCGAAAAAACAGGTTCTCGTTTTTTGGCTGTAACTTTTGATCCGTTGATCGCAGTCTATTGGGACTGCGCCCAATCGATTTCTCTCGCAAAATTGCGTCCGCCTAGTGCCAGAAAGAATTTATTCCAGCACTTTTCAAAATCGCGAAAATTCTCGCCAAAAATACGAAGGGGTTAACCTTACTTTTTTTTTGACCGAAAAATCTTCCGTCTCAGAATTGATTTGTATGACCCTTTCCCGACCAATTGGACCCCCAGGAACTCAGAAAATGCAGCGAAAAGAGCGTGGGACCAACAGGAGGGAAATGGCGAGCGAAAAAGCACCAGCTGAAAAATGTCAAAAACACAGGTTCTCGTTTTTTGGCTGTAACTTTTGATCCGTTGATCGCAGTCTATTGGGACTGCGCCCAATCGATTTCTCTCGCAAAATTGCGTCGGAATAGTGCCAGTAGAAATTGATTTCAGCACTTTTTAAAATCGCGAAAATTTTCGCCAAAAATACAAAGGGGTTAACCTTCCTTTTTTTTTGACCGAAAAATCTTCCGCCTCAGAATTGATTTGTATGACCCTTTCCCGACCAATTGGACCCCCAGGAACTCAGAAAACGCAGCGAAAAGAGCGTAGGACCAACAGGAGAGAAATGGCAAGCGATATTCATGATTTATTTATGATGAATACATGATGCATACTATAAATTTTATAATTTTCTAGGAAACATACTAGATTATTTACAATAATCGGCTATAATATGACAATAAAAGAATTGTTCGTTTCGATATGGGATTTTATTTGACATGCAGTCTTTATATTTCATAACATCAATATTCAGAATTAGGAGTAGGAATAGGAGTGGGATCAGGAGTAGGAGTAGGAGTAGGAGTTAGAGTAGGAGTAGTAGTAGATGAAGAAGTTGGAGTAGTGGGAGCTGGAGTAGGAGTTGGAGTTAACGTAGAAGTAGGAGCAGTAGAAGTAAGAGTAGTAGTAGTAGGAGTAGGGTAGGGTAGGGTAGAGTAGGGTAGGGCAGAAGGTAGGGGGTAGGGGGTGGGGTTGCCCCCATCACCACCCCACCACAGCTTTACCCCACCACCACATCACTCCTCTACCCCAACACCCCAACAACCCATGACCACACCACCCCAACACCTGACCACCATCGCACTACGCTCAATCACCTTTGACGACCTCCGTCCTTCTCGTCGCCCTCGATCAGCCGCAAACACTTCTTACCACCTTCGACCACCTCCAGCGACCACCGCTGACCACCTCGGGTTATACCTTGAATAGTAATAAATATTTTCAGTATAAGAACACGTCAAAAATATTGTGTGAGGATTTATATAATTATTTATTAAATTAATAAAATAATAAATTTCATCAGCGCATTTATAGCTACTGAATTTGTGCTTGAACGAAGAAAAATTTAAATGATTTATTGTAAACATGACAAGTTTAGAAAATTTCATATAAAATATAATCAACCTTGCTACCAAATATTATAAAAATGTTATAAAAATAAAAAACTCACCATGCATAAATGCTCGTCCTTCTCCTCCTTGTCTTCCTCCTCGTCCCGCACGATCACCCGTCACCACCTCTAACCACCTCCGACCACCGGCAACCCCCGCCAACTACCTCCAACGACCACCGCTAACCTCGGTTATACCTTGAATATTAATAAATATTTTCAGTAAAATTTAGAACACTCAAAAATATTGTGTAAGGATTAATATAATATTTTTATTGACACATCTTACCAAGAAGATTATGTGAAAATTATAAAAAAATATAGACATATTATTATCGCATTGATAGCTACTGAATTTGGGCTCGCACGAAAAATGAATCGAAATAGTTCATAGTAAATGTGACAAGTTCAAAAAAATGTGGATAAAATATAATTACAATCGCCATTAAATGTTATAAAAATGTTATACTGACCGTGCACAAATAGTAACATAGCTTTTTGTTAATGGTTCACATGAAAATAGTTGATTATAATTATTTGTTTTGTACTATTATCGTATACAAATGGTTAAAAACTGAAAGCAATTAATAATTATACAGATAAATATTCAAGTAACACCGAAAAAAGGTCAACAGTAAAATCAGATAATGGAGAAAAAATATTTCTCATGTCGGTTCAAAGTGGAAACCGGGTTTTTCAAATGCTGCCATATGAAAGATCGGGAAAAGTACAAATATTTTTATTTTTTAAATCAATCAAACACGACAATTTTTAAGCGAAACGTTTATTGTCGGTTATTTCTTCTCTATGGGAGATAACTAACGTAGCTTTTTAAAATTTCAAGTGTATTTCAACTCACATTTGGAGAGTAAAAGAAAAATTTACTTATCATCAATTATCGCAAAATGGCAAAGTTATTAGCAGGCCAATGAAGCGCCTCGCCGCTGAAATCCCGAATTGACAGGAAAGATGGAGTGCATAATTTCTGTCTGAAATGTAAAAACTAAAATTGCTTTGAATTGACACATATTTTTATCAACGATGAACTACAAAACTCATAAAAAAAATGTTAAATCACATTCATTTTGGTTCCGAATTTTCTTGGTAAAAATCGTTACTTTTTACGTTTGAGCTCGACAATTAATATTATATCACGGTTTTTTGGGTTATTTCGGTAGATCGATAATAGAATGGTGCGCGAATCAAAAATAACTAGTTTTAAAACACTCTCTTGTTAAAGCTCGCTCGGGGTCGGATGCCTAGTGTAATTGGTTTTTGTAGGGAAGACATAGTTGTAGGGGAGACTGGGGCACGATGAGTCCCCAAAAAATTCTGGTACTTGCTTCATAGTATACAGAATGAACACTGTGTTGGTGCAACTGACGCAAACCGAATCTACCAGTAAGATTTTTTCTATATAATGGTACAAATCACGTTTACACATGCATGTAAGTATAACGTATTGTGATTTTATGACAATAAATTTCGTCAAAAAATACCACAGAACAATCAGCTAAGTGCTGAGAGATTTGAAACACTACGCATAGCAATTCTAGCTCCAATGAACGACGTTATTGTCATGTATTCCTATGCATACAATGCCAACCACTCATCAATTGCAATTTGTTGATCCTGGTCGTTCAATTTTTTTTCCGATCCGATGATAGTAGAAAACATGATATTTTCAATAATCAAACTTGTAAACTTGAAAATTAGTCCGGAAGGTCAAAAGTCATCAGGTCAAGGACCTGGACAGCCAGAACTACGGAGCGCTTTTCCTGGATGTCAAAATCCACCAGGTGGAGGACCTGGACAGCCAGAACTACGGAAAATTAGTCCAAAGGTCAGAAGTCACCAAGTCAAGGACCTGGACAGCCAAAACTACGGAGCGCTTGTCCCTAAAGTAGAGTTTCATCAGGTAGCGTACCCGGAGTCCACAAACCACGGAGCGCTAGTCCTGGAAGTTGATTTTCACCAGGTAGCGGACCGGGAGCGCAGAAACTACGGAGCGCTTGTCCCTGAAGTCGAGTTTCACCAGGTAGCGTACCCGGAGTCCACAAACCACGGAGCGCTTGTCCTGAAAGTCGATTTTCACCAGGTAGCGGGCTTGGAGTGCAGAAACTACGGAGTGCTTGTCCCTGAAGTCGAGTTTCACCAGGAAGTGAACCCGGAACGCAGGACCCAGGAGGAAGAGAACCCGGTACACGAAATTTGCGGAGCGCGATTCTCATCCGTCCGCGCTACGGCGCGGTTGTTTCCAGACTGAGGAATTTGGCTAGCTGATTACTGTAGATCGATGACGTCAAGAGAAAAAAAAATTTGAGTGACGTCACTTTCCGAACAGCCAAACATCCGACATCCAAACTGTAGTTTCGCACTTTAATACTATGCATGATGTATGAGGTATGATGATGTATCATGTATGATGTACGATAATATGATATGATGTATGATGATTTTAGTTTTCACATTTCAGACAAGAAATACGCGCTTTATCTTTCCTGCCGATTCCAGACTCAAGCGGCTTGGCCCTTCGATGGTCAGCCGTTGACTTAAGATATATTCTTTAGTTAACGGGTCAGCTAATAACGCTGCCGTTCTGCGACACTAGGATGATAAAAATTTTTGCTCGTACCTTTCAAATGTGTGTTAAAATACACTCGAAGTTTTAAGAAGCTTCGTTCTTTCTGTCCCTATCAAAAAAAAAAAAAATCGCCGACAATCATGTTTTTAGGTCTTTAAATCAAGACACTGCGTTTAATACTGACTCATATACGGAGCATCCATTTCGTCTCGATCAAAATTAGCGCATCCGTGATGTATTGCAGTTACTCTGAATTTTTTTCCATACACTTTACGAAAAACAAATCTGCTTCTCTACCCAACATGAAGTATTTCACTTGCGACTAGCTAAAACAGCGTTTCGATTCTATGCCTCCGAAAATTCAAGATCGAGAGAGAAAATAAAAAGTCGTTGGAATAATTATGAATATTAATGTGATGGAATACATCGAGCGCGTGTCAAATAGAATCCCATTTCGAAATGAATAATTCTTCTATTTACATATTATAGCCGTATTATTGTAGATAATCTAGTTTGTCTCCTGGAAAATTATAAAATTTATAGTATGCATCACGTTTTAATCGTAAATGGATCATGTATATTAATGTCGTACATGGACCGCATATACATATACATATACTTTTTTGTCTCCGCATCATTATTACATCTGATCTGTTATTATTCATGATCTATGTATACATTCTTTTCTCGGGTACCTAAACTTTATTTTGGAAGTAATTTATTTTTATTAATTTATTGTATCGCCGGCCTGGGCTTACCATTGCGAAGACTGTGTTACTCGGAAGGTGAATGCAGCCAGCATCGTGTCGAAATCGGTAACTCTCTGATGTTCTGCAATAAGTTCTCAACTCTACCATTGGAACGTCTCAGGGGGCGAAAGTGCACGACGATTTTCGGTTGTCACACCAAAGCCCATCAAGGCAACTGTTTATATTCTTCAGTCAACGAATGTAAAGTTCTGTAAATATCAGATTTTTTCATTGAATTATTTCGAAACGAGGGAGGAAAAATAAATTACAATTTAATTTTTATAAATTCACAGTTCAAGATTTTCTACCTCCTGACTATCTGACATTGACCATAACTTCCCAGTATTTGTCGCATTTCGATGATTCTTTTTATTCCCGACTCAACCACAAAGTTAACCTTTTTGACCTCGAAAGCGGGACGAAAGTGGCATATTTTTCTCTAAAACGCATTTCCCGCAAATTCAAATCACCTAAAAATATGAGGCCAATTTAAAAGTCCCAATTTTCAAATAAATATCGTGGTCAGACTTGAGTCGGAAATTAAGTCCCATATGTAACATAGGAATAAAACTCTACTTTCTTGTTACATAATGTACTATAATGTCGCTCGTCCGGTAGGCATTATTCAGTAATGGCGCGGGGGGGGGGGGGGGGCAAGCCGAATGTGTTACCAGCGTGCCGTGCGACGTTAAAAGAATTTATAAAATGCGAGAAATAATTTAAAATTACAGGTAACCATAGATATTCCCCCCATTGATGACAAAGTTGCAATTTCGACATTTCAGGATTGACGTTAATTTCGTAATAATTACCAATCATTTCCAATGTATTCCTCTTGATTTTTTTCAAATTTCTTTACATTTCTCAAATATTAACTTCCTACTTCTTTTTCTCCAGGGAATACGAAAAGTTATTATAATCCCACCAAAAATGAAAAGTCGAGTTTTCATTAGATCTTAACGTTTCAAGATCTATGACTAGGTGTTTGTGTGTATAATATATGATGAATTTTTTGTCCAACGATATCTTGAGAACGGATGAACGGATTTGGGTCATTTTGATTTGAATCGACGGGGTTTTTCCTAAAGTAGAACTGATTAAATTTTGGATTCTGTAGATCACGTGGTTTTTGAGTTATTTGAATAAAATTAAAAAAATGTCATATGTTAGTGTTTTATGGGTTCAAAAAGGTTTTGGTTACCAGGTCATTGGACATATTCCTGGCTTGTGTTGCCCAGATCAGTCGAGGTTTACTTCATCCACTGTCTTGTCGCAGCAGTGGCAGTCGTTGCACCTGTAATCTGTACCCAAGCGAAAAAAACCTCCACTTGGGTGTCAATTCGTACTCTTCATTTTTTTCTTGTGGGAATTTAGCTTTATTTATGAGTTGGGGGTACGAATATACACGGGAGTTGAGTTATTTCCGTGAAGGTATGCCGTTTGAGGAAGAAATATACAGAATATATATCATTCTATGAAAAAAGTATTTTCTAAAATTTTTACCATCACGTTTCTTTCATTCATGTGGCAGTATGAATAGTGTATTTGCGTGACTCACGATATTGCATCAAATGATCCATTGCGTGATTCATTTACTATGAATTTGTACAATTCCAATGCTGTATATTAAACTTATTTATAATAGATTCACTACACAATGAAAATATTCAATTGCAATAAATTTAGTGGACCTAGCAAACTAAGGTCAGTTGTACCAGAACTAGAGCGGGCTCAGATAGTAACGTTTCCCTTTATAAAACATGTGACTATTAATGATTTATTCAAATAAAAATACAACTACGATTAACATTAAATTGCACCACCTTACTAAACCCAAGATATAACAATATTTACAACTTGCTACTCTTTCCTGGTCAATCCCGCGTATATGAATGAATATTTCTATATTTGAAATCTTAAGTCAATTTCTATAGAGTACGTTGATAATAATCATTTCGTGGAGCACAAATTACAACTGAACTTATACATATGTGTGTGTGTATATATACATATATATATATATATATACACGCACATAGTTTCTTAAATTCTTTAAAAGTCTTACATACCTATGATGACATGGCATTATCCATCTATGTATCGAGTAACTAATTGTTTTATTAAATTTTTTCTGTTTCTCAACTTCAATACCAAGAATTATTTCCACACTCATGACAAGTGTTTCATGATCTTCGAATAGTTTTATTACTATTATACTTCACGTAGCAAAATGGCTTAAAAATTTAATGTTTGTTAGACGTATTTTTGTTATTATACGCCACTGTTTCGGCTGCTCCATATGGCAATCGCAAAATGTATAATTAAAAGCCTCCGGATAAATTGGGAGTAACCGAAAATTTGATTCTGCTAATATTTGTCAATTTTCTCTAATACAGGTATATTCACCGATTGTGTATTCTCTTGGTCCTAGCCCAATGCCACAACTCACATTTTATATTACATAAGGTAATTTAGAATATTTTCAAGCACAAAATTTGCTGCAATTAACCACCTTTAAAATAATTACAGATATACTGCATAAAATATCTTTGGGACTAAGTTATAATTCTATGACCTTTGTATGAAAACAAAGCTTTCACTGGAAAAAGTAGGTGTACTATGAACATTGTTAATTTTCAACCATCAGCTCAAGTTATAATGCGTTATAAAACTTATGTTGATTGCTAATTGACAAGGCAACTGTGGTCTTTATAGTATGCCAAAGTGAATTTGCACGATTATTCAATCAGTGAATGTTTTACAAATGCAAATGCGAATCATTTTTCCTAAGATAAAGACATACTTTGATGTCACTAATTTATTGCGATTCGTGGTAAATCAATCTGCTTAATTTTCTTCTAATTTTCAAATAAGAGCGCTTTCAACAGTACGGCTTTTTATTAATTTTATATCTTGCATAGAGCTCATTAATATGAGGGGTGTAACTGCAAATCACTTAAAACTTAAGCTTAACAAACTGAAGCATTTTAATACAGAACTATTTTTGAACAGCGTTTATCGTATTCTTTGCAATGCCATGTACGTACGTACATGTTACGCCAACTCCGTTGCTGTAACAATTTGAAACAAAGAATCTAGTGCTACCATCTTGATAAATAAAACATAAAACGTTATTAACATATTAGTATAAGTTGATGAATGTGCGATTAAAAAGACTTAACTCAATTTCTTTATAATGTCATTATTGACTTAATTTATAAAATAGTAATTATTTATTATATCAAACTGATCTTAAAGCTGTTTGAATATTGCTAAGAACTAAAGAAGAATGTAACAATTAAATTGTGAATAAGAATATCTAACTCTGTATTCACATGATTCATGCTAGAGGTTATTAAATATTGCGAACTAAAGAGGAAGAAAAATTGAAATAATTTAACCAAGCAGTACATTTTGTACGATACTAGCAATGCCATATTATATCATAATATTCTTTTAACCCAAAAGGCGATATCGAAATATTGGTTAGTATAGTCGCGAACCTTACAATTCACACAAGTTATTAATATTTATTATATTCTATGGAGAATCCGTTTATAAAGTAAGGAAGTATCTGTTATATAGGTAATTTTATTTATTTTTTATTGACGTCTAAGTCATTATAAAATATTTCAAATATCCTGCTAAATCATAACTTGTTGGCATACAAATTCTAGGAGTATGTTTATAAATCTGCAAAATTTCTTGTTTGTTTATGTACATATTTTTTCCCCTCTTATTAGCAAATATAGTATGCTTGTAAAGATCGATTCTGTTTATTGGGATGCTACGACCGTTAGATCTACAGTAATTATTTTTTCGTATTTTTCAAAAAATTCAATCACAAGTGTTTAGCAGAAAAATGAATACAGATTGTTGTTCTTAAAATTTGGGAGTAAAGATATAAGATCTATACGTTAAATAGGTATATACAAAAAAAAAAGAAAACACTGTATACTAGTAAAGTTATTCAGACAAGATTGATACTATTTTGCTCTCATTTTTTTTTGTATGTACATTTATGTATTATACTCCAAACACATGGCTATCATAAGATAATTGCTCTAGTACACTATGTCAAATTTATCTTCTGCAGTATTGAAAAAAAATATGATCATTTGGCTAGTATTGGCCTGTTTTTCAAAATGTTGTTACAAGCTATCTAATTATGAATACACACAATTTTCGAACGTTGTTAACTTTAGTTACTATTATTTTTAATACCCCTATAATATGGCATTACATTGCCAGTATCTGAAAATGAATAACCATGTTTCATAAAATAACATTAAAGTTGAATTCAATAAACTACTATATATTCTTAAAACTCAGAAATAATTACATTAAGTTTAATCATAAAAGACCAAATGTAAAGTTAAGCAAAGAAAACGAATGAGCCATAGAGTGGAAACCTGTTATGTAATAATTGAATATAGAAGAAAGTTATAATATACATTTTATAGTAATTGATGAATAAATTTAGGTAATATACATTATCTTTGAATTTACCTAAGTAAAACATCAATGATTACATCAACACAGAT
The DNA here is from genome assembly GCF_021901455.1 of Neodiprion lecontei. Classification (NCBI taxonomy): domain Eukaryota; kingdom Metazoa; phylum Arthropoda; class Insecta; order Hymenoptera; family Diprionidae; genus Neodiprion; species Neodiprion lecontei. The sequence goes on along the minus strand of NC_060264.1, from coordinate 9,464,439 downwards.
TTTTTACAGTCATTTTATGCTGAAATTCTATTTGAATGGTCTATTCTAAATTTATTGAAAATTTAATTATCCTTTCATCTTCCATGACAAAATAACTGTTAATCCCAGCTCATTTTGTGATTTGCCCTCATCATACTGCATGGTATGAATTGTGGTGCAACAAACGATGCTTAGGAAAGGATATAAACTTGTCAGCGTAAGTATATCACCATGTATAATTGAGTGAACAATATTCTTTTTTTTTTGGTTTGTTTTTTTTCTTTTGCAAAAACTCAATACAATGAAAATATAGAACATGCAACAATGAACGTGGTATAACTCATAGAGTAACAAGCATAGGGGGCCTTGGCTTGAACCTATGTGTACGATCAACTCAAACGATTAGATACCTAAGCCGAGTTTGTTCAGCATCCATAACGGCATTGGCAAAAAAAAAAAAAAAAAACATTAATTAGACAAAAAGAGGCCTACAATTGAACAAACCTGGATGCTTCTCCCATAACATCAATCAAATGCAATCAAATGTGTATCGGAACGTGAACCAAAAGCTCTGCACGGCTTGAAAATACAGCTGAACACATTTCGCACGTGTATTCAACAGCATCCGGAATTATGGTCTCTGGAACCTCGTCAACTGGTGTGATAACGTGATGTACAGCTAGCATTCTGTGCGGTGCTGATTCAAGCATTTTAACACTTAGTTGGAAACTTTCTTTTTCCGCAACCTCATTATGGATGGTGTGCGTATCTAAATCAGGAAGGATGGATTCTTCTTCAGCTGTAACGATGCTTGCTTCATAAGCAACTTCTAAATTATTGCCATCCAGAGCATTATCTAACATGTGACTCGTTTGATTCATTTCTATCGCATTGTTGTTGTTTTGCGTGGCTTCTTGACTCGACTCATCATCTTTTGGCTCTTGTTTTATTACAACTTGCTTTTGTTTTCGCACTTTCTTAACGACGGCAGGTTTCTTCCTTGGTGTTGGCTCCACCTTTCGCTCCGCTATGGCTATATTACCGTTATTATTACTGTGAACTGCACCGCTATTCTTTTGCGATCCTGGTTCAATTTTAATATTTTTCTCTAAAAATGTCACGGAGTGCGGCTTTTCGAGCTCCTCGTTCGGTTTTGTTGGGAATGTTGCTGGGGTAAGTTGAAGTTTCCCTTCAATATGATAACTAACATTTTTAGTCCTCGGTCTATTTCTTTCACCGCTGGGAAATACCCCAGTTTTATGTTCGTTTGGCATAACTTTGGGAGTTCTGGTAACCATGGTTTTAGTTTTTTGGCCCTTCTTCACTCCGTCACCACCAATCTGAACCGGTACACGAGTTTTCTGAGTGTGAATCATTTTTGGTCTACTGGACTGAGCAGACGTCTGTGTTTCATTTTTCTTTTCATCCTTCTTGGCCTTTCTTTTCGAAAGTTTCGATTTGGCTGGATTAGCCTTGGAATTACTTACTATCGAGCTTATATTCTGCAGTGAACTTTCAAAGCTTTTCAATACGTTCTGATAACCCTCTTCTACATTCGCCCTGTGCTGTTGCTTGTTCTTCTTTCCAAGTTTTCGTTTTGTATTATCGTCCGAATCGGATGCAATGTCTGGCGTTTCGTAACTCACTGCAGCCATGCGTGGGGGAACAGGGTTTGTTTCATAAGGCTTGAGCTTGCGCCTCCTTTTATACTTTCGCGGGCCAGTTTGCGGTTGTCGGCGCAAGGCTGTATTGTCATCACAGTGTTGCACTATGTGTGCAACTATTTCTTCGGACGTGCCATAAGAATCACCGCATACTTTGCATAGATATGGCGTCATACTGCCATGACATTTTGGATCTGGACCTGAATGATGAGCCCTAACATGTTCACGCAAAACGACCTGTAAGTTTTTATAGAAAATTTTAATTATTGAACAGGTTATTGCATATACTCGCATCAATGATTATTGGTAAACAATTAAGTAATTATCAAGCTTACACGTTGGTTAAAAGCTCGAGGGCAGATGGCACATCCATAAGGCTTTTCACCGGTATGTATTCGTTCATGTTTTCTGAGTGTTCCTCCATCTGCAAATGCTTTCCAACAGAATCTACATCCATACGGTCTTTCACCAGTATGAATACGGATATGAATCTGTTGAGAACTACGGCTACCAAATGTCTTTCCACATTCCCTACAGGGGAAAGAACGCCCACCCAAATCCTTGTTGTGAGAGTGACGGTGGCTCACCAGTGCTCTACCATCAGGAAATTCTTCGCCGCACTCGTCACATGCGACCATCTTATTGCGATGGGACACCATGTGCCTATTGAAGATTTTCATTTATAACCAACATTCGTCACAATACGTGGGTTTTTTAAAAAACAGCAAATTCAGTTAAGTAGTTAAAATTTAATGGGGTTTACAACAACTGACGAGAACCTTTGAACAGAAGTACTTCATGCTATATTTTATCTAATGCATCAAAAATTAAAATGTCGAGTAACCGGAGCTTGGTTTCTGACAGTAACAAGTTGAGTTGACAGCTTGCAAAAGGTCAATTGAAATATTAATTTAGTGTGAAAATTGATAAATTAAATACTGATAATGAATCTTAGCGCACCTGCGGAGTCTGGCCTTATTGTGGAAATGTTTACCACATTTTGTACATCCAAATGTCTTATCAGCATTGTGTACCCAGGAGTGCTTGATCAAACTACGCTTGTCTTTGCACGTTTTTCCACAAAGAGTGCAAGTATTTGGCGGCGCATCCTCCGCATGATTTTGACGGACATGCTCTGCGACTTCTGCATCATCTCGACACCTTTGGCCACATAATAAGCAACGCCGACTAGGTGACCTAAATCATACAAGTTTCTCTTAAAGTTTTGAGACCCTTTAAAATTTCTACATAGGCGATGAATTTTCCAAATTCGATTTTTCATATTAAATTCTTTTTATACGAATATTTTAGCCTCGTTACATGAAAAAAAGCATGAAATGACATACAATGAATAAGAAATAATCTAAAAAAATGTACTTCTGTAGATACATATATCAAACGTACAAATCAAATAATTAATAAGTGTCAATGTTACACGGAAATGTGAAAAATTACTATAGTTTCAATTTAAATAATTCTTGCCTGCTGCTTATTGAATGGTGATATAACCCATATCAAACTGAGGATTACGAGATTTTCAAGTGTTGTAATTTTATACCAAACAGTCATCATTAGAAATTATTTACCCAACACATTTTTTTATTTCTAACCGCATTTTTAACTAGAATTTAACGTCCGTATTATATGAATCGACATGCACCTTTTTCCCATGAAGACCGTATAAGATTAACATAATAAATAGTCCTCAGAATAAAAATTCCAAGAAGTACTTACTTTTACAGTAATATATCCCGTAAAAATGCTTTTCTCAAGCAATCGTAAAGATAATAATGCATTCTATACAAATACCTGGCATGCAGCTCAGCATGTGCAAGTAATGCCAAAGCTTCTTCAAACCACTCTCCGCAAACATTGCACACATGATGCTGGCTTGAACCCTTGGTAATCACTTCTGTAGTTTCTTGCTTGACATGAATCCTGGAAAAATTGAGAAATGTTTGTGAACAAATTTATCACTAAACAAGTGCAAGGATACATTATCATAGATTAACCATATACTAAAACGTAGATGTTCCATACATCATTCACTACTTACTTTCGATGGCGTTTAAGAAGATCCAGACGGTGAAAAGGTACTCCACACGTATCGCAGTAAAATTCTCCAAATCTTTCATCACCGGTGTAAGTTGCATCATTATCGTACTCTTCTAAGTCTGATTGCACAGCACCTCCATGTTTGATTCTAACGTGTTCACGCAGGGTGTTAACATCCCAGAACATATCACCACAAGAAGTGCATTCAAATGGACTATCGCCTCCGTGCACGCGAGAGTGAGAAGCCAGAGCTTTTTCTCTGGCAAATCCAACACCACAGTGTTGACAAACATACGGTTTGGTTGGGTCTGTGATAGGCCAACGTGGTGGTTGGGGTTCAATATGTTCCGAGGTCAGTTGTTCATTCCACCGTGAACTTGATGCATAATTATTTCCTCTCGCCGAATTTCTGTTGGTCATTTCTTCTAAAAGTCGCATATCTTCATCCACATAGTCGTAAGATTTATTCACATATTTTCCCATCTCAACTTTGATTTCTGGAGCAGCCCGCTTTGCCGCTGCTGCATTGTTCTTGCGCTTTCTTGGTGCGTTAGACTGAACTTTTTTGCGCCTTCCTTTATTTGTTTCCTCCTCTTCTGGGATAAGAGAATCGTCATCATTCAAGTCATCTTCCAATCCATCACGAGACGGGGCGTACGCATGAATTTTCAAATGATTCATTAAATCACATTTTCTGACGTATCTAGCACCGCACAAATTACATCCATGAGGACGATCCGTCTGATGAGCTACCATGTGATTCATTAGATTTGCTTTTTTCCTGAACCGACGACTGCAGAAATCGCACGGGTAAGGGCGAGTGTTTGTGTATGAATCTTGATCAATCGGCAATGGTATTTCCATGTCGTCATATTCAAGCAAATTGTCGTGTGATACTTTAGTCTCCGGGATTTCAACACTGTAATGGACATGAATGTTTATTTTAATAATTAGCTAAGACTACAACAGGTTTCAATTCTTGTAAATAATTTAAAAATATTCCAATCAGTGTAGAAAGAGGCATGAGGTGATCACAAAGTTGTAAAAAAATTTCACTCAACAATGCGTGCAAACATTTTTTAGTTTCTGGGTGAAGTACTTTGACAAATTTGCAAAAAAAATTATATTTGTCTTGCTTTTATATTTTGTAGCATGTTTAGTAATATCAAATTTTCTGTTTTCTCACGTTTTCCAAAATATTGGGAATGGAAATATGCAATCAAGATTTTTCTTCAATTACAAAGCACTTTAAGAATTAGGAATTATCTGCCAGGCATTGTGCAAGAAAAACTTTGTGTACAATTATGGTAAATTTTTCCGCAACATATTTAATTACTGGGTTTCAATCAATTTTCATAGTTTTCCAGGTAAAAACTATGTGAGTCCATCAAAAGTACAAATAGCATTCGATGTACATGGAATATCAATGTGTATGCAGTTCTGAACATTCATCTGAAGGAAAAGCGATGGAGACTTATGTACCAACCACATTCTTATGCAAAAAACGAAATATGTGTGATTGCAACTAGCTACCTCAATCGGGCAGTAATTGTTTCAGAATGTTTCCTAACGATAGAAAAGGGTTATCTCAAAATTTCGTTGAAATGAATAGTTGGAACTTCAAATACATGAATATCAATCTAAGTTCTTTGAAATTGTGTAATTTAGTTTTAAAAAAAAAATAGAGTGGTCTTTCCTTAAGCGTCATAGGCAAAGAATCACAACTTTTGACGCTTCTAATATCATAAAAATGATCAAAGTTCAATTTTACCCGTCATGCTGTCCCGGTCTATCCCAGTTATCACTAATTACTTCCTCAGTGACCTGGATATTCAAGTAATCATGACCTTGGCCATCTTGGGGTACTATGTAAATAGACTCCATGTCATTAGACTGTGGCACAAGGAGGATTTCGGAGTCGGGTGCTGGACAAGCCTCTGGAACAGTTTCGACTGTGTCCTCGACGCTTACTTCTTCACATGCCCCGATCACCTCCTCCTCTGGAGTGTCCAACTCCCCTTCTAAGTCGCATATTACTTCCTCATGAACTACATTTCCCACTTCCTCGACCCATTGCAGGGTCAAATCACCGGCCACATCCATCTCGTTCAGCTAAGTATCTATTTGATCACTGAAAGCAGTCAATTAAGTCGTAAAGATAAGTTGTCAGAATGTATCAATTAGCAAATAATAGTTTTTTTTATCATTTAAGGTAGAAAACTGCTTGCATAGAACCTATCTTTTAAAAAGCCGGTCTGATAGCGTTTCATAAGGTGGATAAAAATGTGTGGCTTTATTTTATTTTATCATATGATAAATAGAATTGAAGAAGATTCGAGTAATTCCAATTTGGGAAAGTGGGCAAGTACATTTTCCCCATTTTTCAATGAAAGTTGTTCATTAAGTTTCGTACTTCGGAAATGAATTTACTAGATAAACGACACCGAGTCATCGTATAGCTAATTTTTTATTAAAAAATTAGAATCAATATTTTCTTGTTTCTTGATTCAGCATCGACGTTGAAGTTTCTGCCAAGTAAGTGATGTAATGAGTTGCTCCGGCAAATTCTTATTCGGCTGACTAGAATGAAAAAAGTATTTCATTCTCGGCGAACTGATATTTGCATGTTCGAATAAAATCGATCGGTCATATTATAGCTCAACACAAAATGCATGCCTGAAATTTTCTATTTCGCTCTCATCAATTTGTTGAAAAATAAAGAGTCTAGAGTTTAAGCGTAGCTATTTCCATTCTTATACAATTTTTTGCCTATCGTCAGACACTGACATGCACAATAAGCATTAAAAATTGAAATACCATTGTAAATATATTTTTGAAAAATTTCAAACGAGGCCGTGACAAGCACGAATATATCACTTAATTTAATACATTTTTTCTGAGCCCTATATACAGAAGCAGATTCGCATAATAATGGTTTCCAAGCTCACTGATTATTCGCAGTCAAAGAATTGTGGTTATCAGATTCGGCATTGAAAATAGGATGAACCATTTCGACATTGACAACGATTAGTCAAGAATAGTAACAGTCGACCGATTTGTATTACACCATTTTCTTTCCCCCGAATATCAACTTTTCATCAAAATGCATTTTCCAGACGGCACAAATAAAATTGTTGACATCTAAGGTTATATTATACATATAGGTTATGACTTTAGAGGTTATAACGAGTAAGTGAAATAGTAATTATGATTGCATAATGCGAGCCGGCAAGTAATGACTGGTATGGTTGCGTATGTTTGAATGATTGGAAAACAAAAAAGTGGGCGAGAAGACGCAATAAATATTTTACATACGATGCAGGCAGTAGCCATAGCCTCTCTTTATGCCAAGCCTTCTTCCACCCAATTACACAGTATAAACTGACACGAAGAAACGTTTCGGCCCTTGTAAACGCAGTATTTTTATATCGAATTAGTGCGCATTTATCACTAACGTAATCACAGCGTTTTACTTACTGTTTAATATCCTTAACACAGCTATGAACCTAACCAAAAATACTTTATAGCGATCGAGAACAGCGTCGACCTTCGGTTGTTTTCAATTTGGAGGGGATGCGTTTAGAAATATATTTTAACAAAATGGCGGCTGGCATTTCTCGCCACGAACGTTAAAGAACTTAGATAGTAGACCCGACGAGAGGCTTTATCAGCTGCATAACACATGGCTTGTCCAGTATATACTTAAAAAATACTACTGATCTCTGGCTATGGATAAGATATAGATTTGGTCATTTCTTTTAGACTTGTGCCACTTAAGCATCTTACTTTTCAGAATGAAGATTTGGGTTTTCCTTAAATCATTTTAGGCTCCTTATTTCAATCCGATGTCGGGTCACTACCACACAACCAACTAACGTAACAATTCTCTAATTCTTCACAAAAAAAAAGTAGAAATTTTTTTGCAAGGAATTTTCAATTTTATTGTTAGTAGAAACATGTGAGCACATCAGAAAAAATCGTGTTTCAATCATCGGTCAAAATTAATTTTGATGTTCCAATTAAAGAGGCGTATAATATGCTTTCCGAGGAGTTAGAGACAAATCCAGCCCAGCTACGATAAACTTGCAACCTAACAAGAATTGTTTCAGGAACAGAGTCGTTAGAATGAAAAACTATAATTTGTTGAATTCTGTTGTATCTTTCGTCGATTGTTAACATTTTTCTACAAAGTGTGGTAATTTATGCACAGCACTGATTTCTTTCTATCGACTGTGGAACGATGCAAAACGTATTTTCTAATATATAAAGAAAGAATTGCAAATGAGTGTCTTCAAAGTTTTCTTTTGTTAAATATGAGATTTTTTAAGCCATACTAATTATTACAAACAATAATTTTCAATAAATATTAGAAATGTTTTACATCAAATAATACAAATCAGAATGGCTACGATCACCTGTGTTCAAAAATTTTTTAATCTAATTGATTTAAAATTATGGTTAATATGATATGTGACGTATAAGCACATGATTGTGAATAAAAAAAATGAGATCTTGAATCGAAATAAAGTACTTATTAAGTTTAGTAGGATCAAATAATTTTTTAACATGGCTTAAGAAACAAGATTATGATAATTTTTTAAGATCTATATAATTCTTTGTACAGTCCTGTTACGTGTATACATCAAGTAAATGTTATACAAACATTGGTGACAATTAATTCTACATAACTACTTCTAATAATTTATGTTGGTAGGAAACATGAAATTTTATGTATAGATATTGTTATATCATATAACATTATAATATCAATTAAGTCATTGACTTGCTTTCTGTTATGATATGCATACATCACTATTCTGATATGAAGATGTCGAGAAATAGTTATCATTATGAATATTTCTATACTACACTGTGTATATTACAATTAATAAAGAAGCATACTAATCATCTATTTAACGGACTTGATATGGAAGTTATTATTCACTGTATGCTCTCAGTATCATGCACGTATGTACTCTTCCATCGGCATAAAATATATATGATACCCGAAAATGACAGTTGAGAATAAATGAATTCTGGACGCAATCGAATTTTAGTTACTTGTTGATATTTTGTCATTAATCTTTTGTATAAGAACATAATTAACCAACGTATACCGAAAATTACTTTTTTTTTTTGCACATACGGTCAACGTAGATTTTCGGGTGTTTGTTCAATTCAATTTATGAGGACAGATTATATCAACAGAATTTTACGGCATTTTCATGCTACTTTGTTAAAATTGAAATGCACTCCCGTAAAATTGTCGGAAATAATGAATTGAACATTTGTTTTCTTCAATACAGCGATATTATTACACAGCTGTGGTAGTGTTCTAAGTTATGTTTATGGCAAACTATGTATATAGAAGTATATATATATATATGTATATATGTATGAGATATATTTATGCACAGATATATTTTGTGTATATATCTCCATATAAGTATATACATTTATGTATTCGAATATTGACTATATTATGCTTATTGTAAGTGCAACTGTAATGTCAATGATAATTATTAGAATTACTGCATTGGTCTGAACACAAGTCGAGGTTTTTGTTAGCCGATATCCCTCTTAAAATCCGTACTCCACTTATAATCGGGATTTATTCGGAACTTTGCTTCATCAACTGAAAAAACTTCGTTATCGACCAATTGTCACAAAATTTGATCAATAAAATCACGGACCTTGAAAACTCAAACTTCAATTTCTTCGAATAGCATCAATCTGCAGTAAAAGTAAATAAAAACGATATATTTATACAATACACTCAAATTTTATTGATGCGATGAATGCAATATTAATCCATAAATATGCTTGTGATAATCAATGATTTTTTCATATAATTCAGTTTGTAAAAACAATCACTGAAATGAAGTCATAAAATTGGGGGTCGTCTTATATTCAGACCAATATATATTAGTTGCATTGAGTTCGTTACAAGCAATCATAGAATCTCTATTGTATGTATGTACACACGTATGTGACGCTGGTAACACGATGGATCAGTAATGCCTGCCCGAACTGCCTCTTTACCTCACACACTCAAAACACTTCGCACTCGACTCACAATCAGTCAACAGTATGATTAATGGAAGAAAAAAAAAATCGGATAACATTTCTTAATTTATAGCTGCACTGTACGATGTTGCACTATTACTTTTTCGTAAACCCAGTATGTATAAGATGTAACCATTGTAGCAAGAGCAGCTTGAGTATATCCTTGCAAGAGGAAGAAAGCTGCATTGTAATGTAATTGCCAAATTTTTTCTGCTATCATTGCGATGTAAATTACATATCGCGAAAAATCTTAATATCGAATAACAATGATTGTGATAAATAACACACGCGATGCAACGGGGAGAGGGGACATTGTAATGTTGAGATACCGTAACTTGATTAATATATACCTGAAGATATAAAAAATGGTTATTGTACCTGTGAAAATGTTTAGGTATAATTGTGCTCCTACCTCAGAGTCTCAGTCAACTTTGTACTCTCGTCAAAGTATCACCAAGTTTGGAATAAAAGTTAAATCAAGTACAATAATTATATATCTGACAACCTAAATTAATTTATATAATACGCGACCCTGATTGGTAGATAAAACTTAACTTAATCTATTTAAAATTTTCTTTATAGCTGTCACAAATTTATTTCGTATAATAACTTTAGAGATATACTAATACTTTTTTTTTTAGATACCGGGAAAAATAATGAAAATTATGTTACCTTAGCTAATTGTAAATTATAATTTGAAATATTAAACACTAATTTCAGATGAGAATTTTCAAATGCAATAAATTATTCTTCCATAATGTCCTTAACATAATTCATACTGAAGGAGGTATGATTCATGATGAAGTACTGAACGCTCCAAGGAAATGCCTATATACATTGCCAACATGAAAAAACGAAAGTTGTGGAACGAACAATATCAAGTAGAAATAATTTAATAATACTAAATCGTAACGTTCGTCTATATAAGTAATCTGCTGTCAAATAACTAGTGAAAACAGCCACACAAATTGCAGCCGAAAGAAATATCCAATTTTGTCTCTTTAATAACAACATAATGAGAACATGCTGTGGATTAAAACCTATCACTGGCATCTAAATTAAATGACGCAGCCAAATATTATCCCACAAAATAGAGTTCACTGTGAAACCACACAAATACCTGTATCGACATATATGAAGAAATTCACTTCTCATTATACTCAATACTGGTCGGTAAATTAATTTTTTTCATCGTTTTTTCTTTCTCACCTAGGATGTAATATTTTACTTCATCAAATTATTCCCATTTTCTCACAATCATTGCTAGACAGGCAATTCAATTAAATCTACAGACCCAACTATGACACCTATACGAGTATTAAAGTCGAATAGAAAAAACATATCGTCATTAATTTCAAGAAAACGGGTTTGAACTTTTGTCGTTATATATGGATGGTCCCAAAATTTTGAACAGGAAGAAAAGTGATACCTTTTTTCATAAGTATAAGTAAATAATGTAATAATCTGTACTAAAATTGATTTGATACTCCTCTACCTTTGTAAACAAATTCTTCACCTTGGGACTTAGTGTACACCGTAATTTTTGAGTCAGAATTTCAGTCGTAATTCCGTAATCTACATACAATGTATATATTTTGTATGCATATTCTAAAGACACGTTGCTCGTATAAAAAATCATTCGCTCTCAGAAACAGTAGCAGACATACCGTTACTTTATCCGAAATTCAACCCATGTGAACATCGATATTATTATATTTCTTTGTGAACACATCGCGCAATAAGTGGACACAAGAGAAATATAACCAGTCACCTAGAGGACAACGTCGGGCAGGGAGCAATGCCACTAAGCTAGCTGTGTGCCGCTTCTTACTCCGTGATGCCCTACTCCAATCATGGAACCTCCTCCACCTCCTATATCATCACGGACGATTTTTCTCTCCTTGTAGTAAATTTCTTCGCTCTCTTTATCACATAAGAGAAGTACTGCTCCACCAAATAGAAAAATAGCTGCCCCCCAGCCAACTCCATACGCCCAGCCAAACTCCCACATAGTTCGGTTTCCTTGAGGACAATAACATTCTTGTCATGAATCACCATCTATATATATGTATATATTTAAATATGGGCCTGCTTTTTTGAATTTCTGAGTACTGAAATAGGAACTTGAGTAATCAGTCGACGAGAGAAATACTCGACTGTAATCAATGTGGATGACTCATGGTGCGGCTATTTCTTTTTAATCCTCAAGAGCAGTAAACCAGTTGAACTAATTACTATTCAAGATATGCAAGTGAAGTAAAAATTTTCTTTGGACCAATTAATTTTCGAAAATTTCCATTAAAAAAATGCGGAGACTTGAGTCATCCGTCAATAAATTACAACTCGATCATTCTTGTATTTCCTAAATAAAATAATTTTTTCAGTAGACTAATGCAATCAACTGAATATTCACTACTAAAAATTATATCTAATTACATTTCACAATGAAAGTACTGCCTGGTACGAAAAGCATTGCGCTACCGAGTTTATGCAAGATAAGATAACATAGACTTGTGGCACAAGACTTCTGGCGATACTTGGGAGAAAAATAATTGCTTACCATGATTCAGTTCTGCAGCAAAGCAGACTGGATAAACGACGAGAGCTATGAGAAGAGCGGCTACTGAAAGTGAGAAAATAATCAATAAATTTAGTGAATGGCAAGACATGCAATTGATTGACTGTATACATAATACAATTCCAACAAAATTTATTTATACACGTTTCAGACTGCCACTTACATGCAAGCCCCATACAGAACACCGCAAAAAGATAATACTTGTGCTTATCGCGATGGTCTTGAGATCGCAGGCCTAGTCCTGTTAAAATTGTTGCTGCTATATCAGCCAAAAGACATACGACACAGAGCGCAGCTGCCGCTTTTATGTATCCTGTGAAAAATGAACGGAAAACATTTTTATTGATAAGTTTCGTTAATTTTTTAATAGTATAGATGAAATTAAAATATTATCAATCGAAGAACGAATCTTACCGACATCCCGAGCCTGATAACATCCCGCTGGTGTAGTCATATGGAATGGCAATGGAGTCGGGGCACCGTCTTCAATACAGTGTGCAAAGAGACCTTGTCGCCATCCTAGCGCCATCAACCAGTCAGTCGATGCCAGTCCCATTATCATTAACAAAATGACTATCACCCCACATACGAATGCTATCACCTGTTGGTATAAATTCAAAACATTAAAAATAACTTAATCCTGTAGAATAGTAAGACTTTGCTGTCTTATTTTCACGGTTTATTAGAGAATATTGTAGATAAATTAATTAACACTCCCAGAGATAAGTGACGAGACCCAATTATTGAAGACAATTATCTTAGATAAAAGTATGTAAATGATGTAAGCATATTATTTGATGTGATTTAACAGAATAATTCAATAAAAACACGAATAAAACATATATCTTTGGTTTGCTATTAACACTGCAATTAAAATACCAGGTGTACGAAAATTTGACTGAATCTGCAGCTGACTTTATTAGAAAAAAATACTCAGTACGAACTTATTAAGAGTTCAATGAATTGGGAACCATTTAAAAATGTGTAAATAAAAGGGGGCGTTCTGTGTCAAGAATATACGCTCCCTGACCATCAATACAAGAGGAAATAAAAATCAGTAAGTCATGAAAATTAGTAAAAAAAAACTTCTAAAACTGAACCAACTGAAGAACAGTGTATGCTAAGTAGTCTTTTCGAAGTTGAAGTCAGCAACGTTATCGTGACGAAACATGGGAGGAAACATCATTTTTTTCTCATTTTTACAACGATTTTGAAGGAACTAAGATTTCTAAGTATGACTGTTTTGTTTTTTTACGATTTACCGAATTCCAACCAATCCCAAAATAGTGAAATAACGCTTTTTCCCCAGTATAAATCGTTACAATAACGTTACGAACTTCAATATCAGTCTTAAAGTATTTTGCATGTAGAATAATGAAAATTGTATTTTAAATGAATAAAAATTACGCATAGGTTGGGATGATAATTCAAACTAAAAATTCACAGCATTTGTGGTACGCTATATTTTAAATCGATCCCTAAAACGAGGTTTTTCGGGGGTGCGATAAAAACGAATTATTATAATCTTTTTATACCTGAGCAATCTCGTTTTGCCCCATACGATTATCAGCGGCGGTGTACATAATCATAATGAATTGATATTCCACGTAAAATATATCAGCGAGTCTCTCGAATAAATAAGAATATCCGCACGTTATACAATGACGTAATTTCAACGAAATTCAGTCCATCTTATGCACCTTGCGCACTGTTTATATATAGTTTAGATAGGAGATAGGAATTACGATTTAAGGAACGTCGTAGACCGCGCCATATCGAAGGTGTGTCGCGAGCATTTACAAATATTTTTACACCACCGGCGACCAGCGCGATTGTTCGTCAACTTTTTCCCTGTACGGCCTCAATCATCGATCGGCAAATTCCTCCGTCCACCGAGCATGGTCGCGAGATATTCTTAATCGAAAAACCGGAAACCGTTTATCGCGTTCTAAAAACCATTCGCATTTGAAGAATCCTGAGAGTAATGGACAGCCATCTTTACTGGCCCAGGTCGTTCGACGGGAGGAAAGGGGTCCGGTAAAGGTCGCGGCGCAATGCGCGAGCGAGGGATGCTTCCACTTGCTCACCCTCGCCCTCGCCCTTATCCGGACCCCCATCCTCATCCGCGTCTTCACCGTCAAATCTTTCTTCTTCGCTCTATTCAATCCCGACTATACCTACGCAACTTCGACCCCAGTCGCCATCGCGACGCGGGTATGCGCGAAGGGTTGTTTTAGGTAGACGAGGTATGCGAGTGCCACATGATACGTGACTTTTTTCTCTGAGGTTTTGTATTGTGCTTAACATCGATCGGTCAAGAGCCGGATTGTAAAACAAACCAATCCACAAATCGATACACACGCGTGGTTTTATGGCTTGTGGACATTTTTTGATGATGCATTATCCATTAGAATATTTCTTACCGGAAGTTTGGAAGTTCTGCGTAATTGGAATTCGTCGCGATGAAAAAGGGGATGAACCTAGGCGATTTCGACGTTGTACATGTATTTTTAAATATTGAAATCCACGTATCTCAAATGCGAAAAGGGCTTGAAAGCCCCGTTCTGTACACGATTCTTAACAAAAAAAAAAACACTCCAACACATTTTCATTTGCCGCAGAAATATAGAAATGGCTTGACTTCTGTGAATTTATTATTGCGATTTCGTAGAATTCGTGCCCATTCCTTTATTTCTGCATCAAACGAAAATATATTGGAGTGTTTTGTTCAGAGTTGTGTATACAACGGGGTTTTTAAACTCTTTTTACGAAGTTGTAACTTTATCGTAACGAAACATCGGTGAAAAAATCACTATTTTCTCAATTTTACAATGATTTTTAAAGAACTAAGATTTTTAAATATGAGTGTGTTTCGTTTTATCACGGTTTACTGAATGTTAGGCAATTCCAAAATCGTGAAAAAACGGTTTTCCTCAGCAGGAATCATTACGATAATGTTACTAACTACAATATGAACCTTTTTTTGCGTTTAAGATACGCGGCTTCGATATTTGGATATATATGTGTCAACGTGAATATCGACCAGGCACCCCCTTAATTTTTTCAATTTCTTTCATTTAAACCCGACATGTTACCATCTCGACTTCCTTTGTTTTGTTTTTTGATGCGTGAACAAACGCTAGAATAATTGAAGGAAATGGAGGTTGTTGGTACATGCACGAATAATTTATAACGCGCATACACGGGATTTTACAAAGGACGCATGTGTTGCGTAACACATGTGTTTTGCGTAAAAAAAGGAATCAAGTTCACGGAAGTTGATTACGTTATCATTTCAATTCAAGAATACGGCTAGCAGGAGGAAAAAGCTCGGGCGAATTATTAAATATGTGCGTAAAAATTCGCTAGTCGGATAAGATTACGGAAATAGATAAGGGCATATTTTTTATCAGCGCCAGAACGGAAACAGCAGTTCACACTCTTTCGGCCTCAACTAGCGCAACTACAGAGCTTGTAAATGTACAGTCGGATCAAGAAGACGATTACAATTAGACTTCTCTGAATTTTAGGTCACACAGTATTAAAAGCACTCTGCACAACGGCGGACTGAATATGATAAATGAGAACTTTTAACCATTTGCGCTATATACGCTAAAAATAAACGAAAATTATCAACATACGCATTAGCGGTACATAATCTTAGGAACAGATAAGTAGAGCGATTACTTAATAAGGAAAGTATAAATCCATTTCGCGGAAAGGAATTTTAACCCTCTCTTGCAATATCAAGTAATATTTTTGGAATGCAACTTTGTGTTTGAAAAAAAAAAAAAGATTTCACTGACTTTCGGTTTTTACAAGTTATTTTCGATAAAATGTTCAGAAAACTTTTAAATCTTTTATTTCATGATTGCGTAGCTATCAAAGCGATCATAGTCGTAATAAATCGATGTATTCAAGTGTTTTGCAGAGGATGTCAAGAGATAAAGAAAAAAAATTCGTAGTCGCAAAAAATTCTACGATCTTTAATAAACATTCATAGTCATTCAAATTCGTATTATTTTTTATTTTTGTTTTGTAAACATCGATAACCGGTTTGAAAAAATCATGAACTAATTTTGAAGCAAATGGTGGAAAATTCATCTTTATTTTCAAAAAATTAGATTTCAAATCATGAGAAAAAAAGTTATTCAAAATTGATGTACATATCACTTATATCATACTTGACTGGAAAATTGGAAAGTTTGAGGCAAAATGAGCAGAAAAATATAGCTCAACTTAAGTTTTAAAATCCTTGGCCTGATTAATCTACTGAACAGGTGAAATAACTCGTATCGCTGCTTCCGTGACAAAGATAAGTGTTACTACCCGTTCATGAAATTTTATAACGTGTCAGTTTCATTGTTGAAAGTTATTTCGCGACATAGAGGCGAAGGTATTTGGCACATAGAAAGCAAATCTGGCTATATGCCGTTAAAAAGAACATGAAAACTTACTTTCAGTGGCCTGGTGATGGTCACAGTTTCGATTGTGGTTGTTTGAGCCATTGTGTCGTGAGGATGGAATTTATTCTGCATCACATAAGCAAAGGTCGAATTAACATTTGCTTCCTTTGAGAGTTGATGTATAAAGAGTGCAATCATAGATTAATTTGATTAAAAAATCTTTAGACGTAGATGCGAGATTAAACTAAAGACAATGAGTTGAAAGGTATAGGTATGATAATATACAGTGTGAAAGTATTTCGTCGATAGGTAAACAAAAGGATATTAATATGTAAAGAAAAAAAGTGGCAAATGGAATAACGAACAGGTAGCGCAATGCACGGGTAGACAATAATTCACTCTTCGTAAGGACTCAGTTGAATACGTTTAATTGTTAGACACTTTCATCTATGTAAACATTGATAATCGTATTATTAACAACAATTTATGGCGATATACAAATGTCACTGTAAGCAGGTATTCACTTACGACGGTTTATTAGACCGCTTGTAGTCACTATACGAAATACTCACGTAATCATTAATCACAAGCAAACATTAGTCACTCCGATGAATAATTGTGAATAGCTATTATGTCTTGTTCGCGTCCATTACTAATCGACCTAAGGCGTTTAAAATATGGGTATCAACTGTTATCGACTGAAAATATAATTTATATTTCGTACGGCGTTCGAAGGCTATTTGAGATATATCATCACAAAGTACAAAGAGAGAATGAAGACAAAAAGTAAACATCCAAGCTGCTGCTCTCAAATATTTTTAATGGCGTATCGAGGTGCGTGCGTATATCATATACACAGCACTTATTATAGATATTCAACCACCCTGTGTTTACTCTTTTAAAATGGCCGCTCTCTGTCTAACTATACGAATAGTTAGTCTACGCCTTGGAGCACATACTTGTTTATTATGAATTTGAAAGATGCAGAAAAGAATTGTAATATTTTTTTGCATTTATTATACCCTAAAATGAAACGCACAAACAGTAACGAATAATGATTCATCTGAATACTGAGAGGTTTCCATCTGCGAAATCGTTGACACAAGTGCGACCACTCAACGCACGACGTAACTCATTATTAGTACATACATACCTTAAAATGCAAATCGATGGGAAAAAAACATTTACCTGGTCGAGAAATCGTGCATTTGGGAACGTGACCCGGCACAATCCACTGATTTTACCACAGGCCGGAAATCCTCCTCCGGACTCCGGCCAACAGACCGTCACTTACTGTGTACCGAGCACGACTGTCCATACAGGAATGAAATAGGGAAGGAGACATATCTTCGCGTTACAAAGTGGGCCACATGGTTTCATTTGCTGTATACCTTAAAACCATGGAGACTAGAGGTACGGAGGCCGAACGCAATACTAGCCAAATGGTCGGTGAAAGTGATGAACGATCCGCGGATTGTAACCGCCTGGCGGCGCTACCACTGCGGGCTCCGTCAGCGCGGTGATTGTGAATCGTCGATCCTCACGTATGCATCCCACTGATGCATCCTATTCGTAACCAGGCGCTGGTATCGCTTGCGGATAGATCCCGAACTACAAAATCTTTTATCGCTTTCACAAACCACTTTTCGACGATTCCGCCATATGCGTTCGGCCTCCTTACCTCTAGTCTCCATGCTCCATGCTTAGAACAGTGCAAGTAGGCCCGTATTCATAGTCAGGTCTCAAGGCGGTGCTTAAGACCGTCTTGGTGAAGATCGTCTTATTCGTTCAAGACCGTCTTGAGATGCTATGTATTCATAGTCGGAAAACAAGACGGTCTTCGTCAAGAATTTGGTCTCAAGCGCTAGCTTATTTCATTCAAGACCGTCTTGACGAAGACTGAGCTTGAGACGGTCTTATTCGACGTTCGGTTATGTTCGGAATATTTCCGATGTATCCCCCAATAAGATGCTCGGATTTTATTTCTCAGCCTGTGCAAGATATTCGTATAGGCATGCAGCTCTTGAGTATTTTTATAGTTTATGAACACAACAACGTTAGCGCCACGTAGAGGAACTAAAAAACGGGAACAAATCGCATACAATTTTTTGTAGTGGGTGTATAGCTATAAAACGAAGAAGAAGAAAAAGAATTTTATAGTGTATGTTTATGTGTATATAATTTTTATATACACATATTTTAACCTATATCATTATGTAAATCTCTATACCGGTTACTGATAAATAAATTGTATTGATATGTTAAAAGGAATCCCGGTGCAGACTTGCAAAAAAATGCGCGTGAAAGGGACAACCTTTGATCTTCAAAGTTCAAAAGAGCAACTTTAGTTCTATTTACTGGCTGTATTTATAATGTACTGAATATTTTTACGTAGACAAATTTTCATAAGTATTATCGTAACTATAAGACTGACGCTTAGTACAATTACGTACATATCAGTATTTTCATGAGTAAGTGAGGGGTTTAAAAATAAAATGAGAACCAATGATAAGTTATGAGTAAAATATGTATTCTAATGTTAACTGTTTGTACAGATTAAATTCAATTTTATTAAATATTTGGAGTATATTCATTCTAAAATCAATTAGTCTTTACAATTAAATTAACTTGATATACATATATTTTGATTAAATGAATAACCGTTCGATTAGAGCTTCGCGTATTGCAAAACCCTCTCCAGGCTGCCAATGCGGTGCTTGAAGTGGCAATTCATCCGCTTCTTCTTCCTCGATGCGATTATCTTCCGGAAGAGCATTATCCAATGTTAGTGATAAATTGTGTAGTACGGCACAAGCTACAACAATTGTGGTAGAGCACAACAATTTGGTTCCCAAACCTCGGGATAGGCAAGGAAAACGTCGCTTCCAAACTCCAAATGTTCTTTCAACAATTTGCCTTGTTCTGCTTTGTACGTTGTTATACCTATCAAGATACCGACTTGGTTAATTCACACATGTATACTTTGTCAATTTTATGACTTCTTATCGAAATCTAAAGTAATGCGATAATCTTTATCTTACCTTTGTTGAGCATCTGTAATTGGATTTGCCAGTGGAGTCAGCAGAAATGGCAAGCACGGATAGCCGGCATCTCCAACCAGGGTTCCAGTAAGTTGTCTCTCATGATACCGCATGTAAATTCGTGAATTTTGGAATATTTGACTGTCATGGTTACTTCCAGGCCATTCCGGAACCACATCCAAGAATTCCATATTGGGTCCGACAACTGCCTGTGGTATCATTTAAATTAAAAGTACCGATTTTCATAGAATAGTATTGTTTATTTGTATCCTAGATAAAATTAATTGCAACTTATGGTATTTGTAAACGGTTATCACCAACGCGACATACCTGTACATTGAGGGAAAAATATCCCTTACGATTCCTATAAACCTCCTGCAGGTCTGCAAATTTCGTATGACATAATCGAATGTGAGTGCAGTCGATAGCGCCATCAACGCCAGGTAAACCGATACCCTCCCTGCGTGCACCAAGTTGTCTGAATAGATCTCTGTTTGCGATCATAGCAGCTTCCGTACTAGGAAATTTGATAATTGCGTGAATCAATGATGCAATTTGAGCCGATACTCTGTGTATTATCCTCGATACTGTAGACTGCGATATAGTCATCAGATCTCCGTTGACGAGCTGTACAGTACAAAATGTATTAGCAATCATTTATTCCATGATCACAGGAAGCAATGAAATCACTTTATATTTTCAGTAGAATGTCAGGAATTATAATCACAATGATCCTTACTTGAAAGCTAGCGGTAGCGTAAAATCGTAGACATATTAATAATTGCATGACAGGTGGAATTGGTAGACCACGATTATTGGCACTGACTAAGGCAGCTTCAATTCTAGGTAGTATTCCGTACATAATACCATCCTTTGAAAATCGGAATCGCCGTTTGAACTCCTGCTCGGAATAAAACTCGAACGGGTTTTGACCATCTCTGATGTATCTCTTCGGAGCTCGCTGTACTTCACCCTCGTCTTCGTCATTCGGCCCAACGTTGACCATTGAACAATCATATTATTCATTTCTTCGATCTGATCGTAGAAATTAAACATATCTTGCATATTCGCCATGTCAGTAGAATTTCACTATTCACTTCACTTCACAAATTTTTCAAAGCGAATGCTCTCATAACCTCTACTTCAATTGCAAGTTTCCGTTGCTACCCTTTTACAGTAAATAATCCCGTCCCAGCTGCACTTTCCCAAACATTCCTTCACAATCTATTCCTGTTAATTTATATTGTTCGAATATAATATTTTCCAAACAATTCGTAATTATCAATTTCGTACGCATCAGAACAATTGAGTAATATTTAGGCAACAAGCATTTGCTTAAGTGCAGTCCGAACTCGACTTGATCAAGATACGTAAATAAGACTGCGTTAATTGACTATGAAACGTTGCGTGCTCAAGACCATGCTTATTTCAAATAAGACTGGACTATGCAACCTTGTAAGCACGCTTCGAATAAGACCGACTTGATGAAGACCGTCTTATTTGCCGCGTCTCAAGACCGTCTTGTTTGACGTCTATGGAACCAAACGCCATCTTAAGGCCTCGTATAAGACCGTCTTATTCGAGTCCGGTCTTAAGCACTGACTATGAATACCGGCCGTAGTGATGGCGATGATGGCGATGGTGAGGCTGATCTTGCGTTTTTCAAAACCAAGCATGGGATATCTGATCGCATCGAAGCTTTGGTAATCATTAAATTTTATTACTTTACATTTCTGATATCATAGCGAATGAAAGAATGTCTTAGATGTCTTCATTTCTTTTCAAAATTACTGTAATCCAATAATTTCACGTATTTACTCAATGTGTAAAATTTTACCACGTTTTTCATAAAATGTTAATGGATTTAATCAGCAAGAAGTATGGATATATCGGACGAAAACTTGTGATGACATAACAACCGAAATTAAATGAAACTGTGATTAATACAACATGCACTACCAACTGATGTATATCATTTGAGACTATAAATTCATGTAAAACCAGGACGTTTTACTCATCATTTTGATTTCACAGGTTAAATCTTGAGATATTGGAAGGATTAACTTGATGTTGACAAGTTCCGCAAAAAGTTATGCGTCTTCTTGAGATTCCAGTTATAAGATGTGGTAAATTACCACATGTTCTACCCAGAAAATGATCTGTAAGTTGAAGTTTTGTATTTTATTAACCAGTTTCGTTTACCATAGCTTAGTATAATTATGATTCTATCTAAATCCAATGATGACACACATTACCGATTCGTATGATGTCGTGATTAACTTATACATGCACTACCAACTGAAGAATATTTGAAATTTTTTGCTCCACCTTGCCGTTTTTGATTACAGAAAAGTAACAAAATTGATCTTTATCTTTCCAGGTTTTGCGCATACGCCAAAAAAGATAGGTTGATTGATAGGTAAGTGTTCAAACTCTGCGCATTATTATGGTCTGTGTACAACAAGCAATAGCAGTTTTATAAGATCTATGAATATATGTATGCTTACATATTGAAACATTTCTATCTGTGTAACATTACTTTCTGTCTAACAGTGATCAGTCAATTTGAAGCTTTCATAATTATAATTGCATGGGTACTTTAAAAAAAAGGTGAAAAGGTGAAGAGTAACTCTTACGATTAGAAAAAGAAGTTAGAACTTGAATTTTACGATATTAGCAAGGACGTTCTTATATTCTTTTTTACCCAATTCCTTGATTTAATAGTTTAAGAGGACATGATATGTACAATTTTACAAAATAGCTTTTTATACATTTACTAAATGATGATATCCTTGACCGAATAAAATGAGATTATGATTAATCAAAACATGCACTACCAGCTGACAACCTTTATGAGTTTCAATAGATACATAGCCCGCCTACTATGTGACTAACAAAGATTGTTTGTTTTTTTTCTTCCAGAATAGATGCTCCAGTGGACAATCTGCATACTACCAACGCAATGGTGCGTCTAAAAGTTTGAAGGTGTACATTTTTGTTTGATATTATGATCAAGAATGAAACTGAATAAGCTCATTTCCTAAACTTCCTATACCTGCTAATGCTATATGAATATGTTAATGTTAATAAATGAGCTGCGAATATGCCTTATTGTTAATTAAAACTTCTGAAGTAATCTGTACTACTTTTGAATATGTACGAAAATAGAAGACAATTGAAGGAATACTTCTAATTTTATTTATTTCAATCTACCTTACTTCGAATGCAGATTATATTTGTTAAAATAACTACCATGTGTTTCAATATGTATACCCCATTTAGGGCAATCTACACATCATACCAAGTTCTACAATTTGATACGTTTCGTATTGTCCATTTTCTTAGACACATTCACGTAATATAATTTTCTCTAATAAATCAACATCTTTTCAACCTACCAAAATATCACAGTATTAGTTAAATTCATTTACGATTTTCATGAAGGTGAAACTATCGTTAATCATTAGTCAACCACATAGGCAAGATAATGGAGTCTTACAGTTCGGTAATTTTATTTAATTATTAGCAAAGTTTAATACCGTCGTTGCGGGGCGGCGATAGGTACTGATAGGCACAAAACAGATCTGTGCTAGATACAGATTCGTCACTACCAAAAATGTTTCCTACATTGTTAATAATTTTGTGAAAACATATGTCCTGTTAATTACAATGATCTATAAAACAAAGCATTAAGGTAATTTTTGAAGAAACAATGCTATATTTATTTAAATAATAAATACACCTGATCAAGTATCGGCGCGTTTTCGATACTAATTACTTAATCTAGTGTACGTATAAATACAAAAAAAATTTATATGCATTTTAAAGAAGATTGTGTACAAAATACAAACACGTTTGCTCTAAACAGTGTATAAAATTGGGCTTGCAGATGTAAATACAAGATCATATGTGTATGTGTGTGCGTGTGTGTGTGTATGCATGTGTATCTATACACACACACACACACGTCACTTACGGTAATTGTGCCAGCTGTTATATACCTATGTATATACATGTGTATATATATATGTATGTATGTATATGTTAACGGTCTTGCAATGAAAAAGTGCATAATTCTCGATCACTGGGGTAACTGACATCAATTTAAACCTTTACCTTTATCACAACAAAAAAAATTAGACAATTTTATTCTTGTCTGTTTACATTATTTTTGTATGTTTCGAATTATCTACGCATGTTTCTTTTACACATAAGAGTCATCCTCCCCGCCTTCCTCAATACAATAATTGTGCCAGTGGTAGAATTTTGTGCGAAAATAATTTGATGAGCTAACATTTATAAAATATAAAAGGTTGACAAATATTTCATTACAAATACTTCAACATCATCAGATCTATTAACATCCTTAACATTTTTAGAATATTATAATATGTTACCGGTGATACTAAGAAAGTATAAAATGCTTTATGTCTGGTCAAATATACATTTACAAATCCAACGCATTTTTTTCAAAAACTTTTTCTCAGTATCGTTTGAAATCAGAACATTGTGTTCAATTTAGAGTATTAATTTCACTTGATTGAACGCAGCTGTTATCACACAGCGCACAAACCAACTTCAAAAAATCAACAAAAAAAAAGAAGAATTACACAAAATTTACTGCCGTGACGTGGAATGGAAATGGGGAAAAAGAAACAAAAACAAGCAAACCAAACTTTAACTCAATTTAACAAATTCAACTAATACTTCATGATAATTTACAACAGATTTTTTTACCACAAATAAAGGATACCTATATCTTTCATATTGTTAGATTCGTAATCCAGAGGGACAATGCTCCGACTAGTAACGCGGATTAAAATGTTTATATTCTCATAGATGTATAGTGATTGTAAGTGATTTCAATTGTTTAATAACACAATGAAATACTGTATGGCAGAAACTAGTTTTCAATACTATTTAGTTTTAACGCTATGTACAATTTCAAATAGGTACTTATATTTATTCTGGATATATGTGTTTATGGATGCATATCTGGTTGATTATTTTACAACATAAATGCCATTGGATATTAGTTAATGGACGTCGCCGCGCTACAATTTGACGCAAAACTATAATGATGAGGCATGGCTTGCAATCGAGCAATAATGCATATAACGTATAAAATACAAAGAAGCCAGTCAAATTTGTTTGTCAACAACACATCTAAAGCTAATATATCAAAAAACCATTTGTTGCCAGTCTTCTCCATATTTATACATGAGGAATTATGCAAATACAGATGCATGTGAAAGCAGAAGTTTTATTTGAATCATCGAAAGAAGGACATTATATTTATATGACACCGACTTTATAAAATTAATGAATCAAAGCATGTCTTTCGACTATTATCAATGTTTGTGTTCGTATTTACATGTATCACCGACAGAAACCCATGCCTTACTTTGGTCACAATTATCTAGAGAATATTCAACTCGTTTGATCGCAAAATAAACTTGCGCTTCATCTCAATAATCTGTATTTGTATGAAGATTTACAAGTGAATGTTCCGAACCTAGCAATATTGACGTGAATATCCAATAGCATATAACATATACGTACTTCATATAGTAGGTAGACCTTAATGTCAGTATTGGGCTAGATTTATATACTTTGCGAAATCAGAGCATCATTTTCATGTTGAAACAAGATTTGAATTGCTTTATATATATTTCACGTCATTAAAGAAAAAACAAGAATACTTTGCTGAATTCATAAACGCGGTGAAAAAATAAGAGCAAGTACCATATCTTGTATGAATAAGAGAGGCAATGCTCTATCAGAGATCATGATAATCTGTACAATGTTCCTAAGAGATCGCTCAATTGAACTTATAGTTACATTTTGCGATAAGAATTGTCGTACGACAATACAATGAGCGCGAATATTCAATTAACATATAAAGAGATTCAATATGAGTAAATTAGAATTATGATTTCAAAATGGGGTGATTTTTAGTCATATGACATTGAATCGCTATGCGAACTGTCTAGTTGCTCATATTATGAGAAATTCTAATTATTGTAATTTCACTTTGGCAGATAAATACGTGTTCATGTTCTTCTGGCTACAATTCTTTATTCTTTATATTATCGTCACTCTTCACCAGTCCATATCATTGAGCTCAACTGAACCAGCGTGCTGTGCTATTATCGCTAAACATTACAATGATTAAAAAATAATCACTCAGATAACACACGTGCATTAACAGGCTTTGCTGTCGTATACCATACATATTTTTTCGTATAGTTTTATAAAACGTAACAAACTTTCTTGATCCCTTACACTTCTAAAGCTACGTAAATAATTTCAACAAAATAAAGACTTAGCACCTGCCTGAATTTCTGCAACGTTACATATTTCAATTGGGATTATAAGTAATAAGCATATTACTTTATTTGTGTTAAAGCTGTTATCCCCAGAAATAACATATGCGTATTTTTACGCGGCTGGATGTAAATGTTTTAGAGCATAACTTGAAAGAAAGATTCAATAAAAAAATCGTATTCAACAACTTTGCAATTACTTTTTCGAAGCATGCACTACACACTTTTTTTTACCATTCACTATCACAGTGTAATAGCAAGTGAAGTTATGAAATATGGTGACACATATCTTATTCCTTATTATTCAGATCAAAGTTTAATTGATGCTCGTTTCTTTTTATTTTTTTTTTAGCATATGTCATGTCAAAACTTTCACGGAACGTCTACAATCTCAGGATAATTCATCATAAATAATAGACGTTTCCTGCATTGACTGCGTTGTATTACGAGTATTTGAAATTTACGTCGTTACCGCAGTGGATAAAATCTGATCTTTCAAAGTTTAAATAATCTCAGCCACCAATCCGTGGCAATGGCGAGTGATACTGCCTCTACTAGAATAAATCTAGCAGGTCTATTATGAATGGGTATCATAACTTCATTTCCCACAACACAATATGAGCATCATTACTATTAGGATCTTTTAAAGTGTAAGTTGACTTCGGATTTTTATCTACAACAGATTGAATGTTTGGTAATCTCCAATTAATGTACCCTCGTCCACCCATTAGAGTTAAAACTGTTCTTTTAGGCTGATCAATTTGCTGTGATCCTTTATTTTTCTTACCGTTTACTTTTGATTTTACCACTGGCGTTATATCCTTAACAGGTGGGGTTGTGTTGTTGGAAGCAGGTATTGTTATCTCATATGGAGCATTTCTGCTAGCATTGCTACTGTTTCGTGATAACTTTCCAGCTTTTAGTGATAGGTTTTCTTCAGATCCCGACGATGTATACAAAGAACTCGCATGCGAATCTACAGACCAGTTAGATAGATCCAGAGACCTGGGTCTAGTGATCTTCATTTTTAACCTCCGGTCCAAAGTGCTTACTTTGTTTGGTATAGCTGCTAGTTCCGGATCGCTCTGTCTTAGAGTCTCATAAATAGGATCGATACCAGAGCTATTTTCATTTTCATAATCTTTGACGTACATCAATTCACCGTACAATCCATACACGTCGCAGTTCTCACCCGAACTTTGCGAACTTGTTATAGAACTGGATAATAAACAACCGCCACAACCTAAACCTCGAGGGAGGGTTTTTGATCCTCGATACTCGTTTTCCTTGCTTCTTTTACGCCTCAGCATAACAGGGCTGCTCGTTAGCTGTTGTTTGAATTTAGCCATGTTGCTGGAGAGGGAAGCATCTAAACTGGCCCTATCTCTTGGCCGATGGTTATGCTCAACATCTTTGTTTCTAAGTTGAACATTGTCCTCTTCAATGATTTCTTCCTTGATGCAGTTAGTTGTATTTTTGTTGTTTTGTATAGCTAATAAAAAGGTGATTGGACCGAAATGGGCATGATAGGATATGTTGACGCGTCCGCTGATTATAGGAACTCCTTCCAATCGAGGAAGCGGAATGGTAAGACTTATACCAACATTTGTACCTACCCAGAGCAACCCCTTACAAGCCATCAGCGCCGTCACAGTCACGACAGTTTGGTTATTGTTCAAGTTATCACCGCAAGAATTATTTGAACTACTAGGCTTTGTTACCCTAAGTACATTTGAGGCGATGTTAATGTCTTGAAGGTGCTTGAACGTCTCCGTATGATAGAGACAAACTGTGCTAGAATTTTTCAGCGAAACCCACAGTCCAACTCCGGAATGAGCCATAAGTTTAACATTTCCGACGTGCTCATGCTGTGCGCTAAAGCTTTTTGTTACTTCTCCGTTATTGCCGTTAAGTACCCAAACTTTTTTACCACAGGCGGCATATACAAATGTATTTATTGGCATTAGGCAGGAAACCGGATCATTTCCCAGCGATATTTCCAAAGGATTTCTGAGAAGCCAGCTTCCATCAAATTGTCTTATGAACATCAACAATGATCCGGTACCTAGCGCCACAAAAACATTGTCGCAATGATATTTTATTTGTACTACAGATCCAGAGACTGGATAACTCCCTAGCTCTTCCTGTTTCTCTGGCTCTGAAGCTGCATAAATGATTAATTTTCGAGAATCTGTCCCCATCCATACAAGATCGCTGGCAAGTGTAACTGGCTCATTGTAAAGACCCTTGACAAATTCAACAGCCGCAACTCTTGTTTCAACCAAATCGAACGCAATAATTTGTTTTAGAGCTGTAGTTGTTGCTGTAGTTGATTGTCCAAATACCGTAACGTGACTTGACACTCCATCACTGGTACAGATCCATAAGTAACTCTGATTTCTTCCTCGCCGTCGTGTCGGGCGAGGATTTTGTGTCGTGTAGTAACAACCGCAGCGCACCTATAAACAAATATCTTTGAGCTCGCATACTTTGTCTCAAGTGTCGAGTTTTGTAAACAAGAAAAAAATGTATTTCTGTACAACATACCTCCGATTGATGTTGCGAGTGATATACAGGTTGTGAGCTAACAAATAGAGGCATTTTTGTCGAAGGTCTCTGTTCTTGTTCGGGAACTTCCCACGCTGGTGAATTATTAGGATCTAGAGCAAGCTGGGCGAGTCTCAGCTCCGTTACCCAATCTTTTTTGACAAACGGATTTTCAGTCTGAAATGTATACATCTGGCCCTGTTTCGTTGTTAGTTGTAGACAACAGCTGTCTGCCCATATCATATCCTCGTCTTTCTGTTGTATCGACGATTGTATGGATTGTAAGATTTGTTTCGTATTCTCCGGAGTCATACCCTGCAATAAAGTTGATTTAATGCAATCCAATGAGAGAACAAAACGTCACGTTGCAATTAAAAATATTTAATACAGTTAACTCACGTTATACGACCCTTTGAGTTGAGCGACAAGATCACTTATCCTTGACATGACCTCGTAATCTTGCATCAAGTCACTCATTTCGGCACACAAACTATCTGCACCTGCCTGCCCACACTCTCCGCTTCTATCAGATTTCAAGCTGCCGCCTTTATTCAATCCAGCCGTTAATAAACGTCTTAATGTTGGCGAAGTACTGGTATCCTGAATCTTTAATTGAATTTTTCCCATAAGAATTCCCGAATAAAATTGTCATTCTCTGTACTAGAATTTGAGGAAAGTAAAGGAAAAATCAGTAAATATACCTCAACGTCAGCAACAGGATATGTCCACTTTAAACTTAGGCGTTCACTGCCAGAAAAATCCTCAGTAGATCTTGGTGCAACAGATACGCATACAACTAAGTCATTTAATAGTAACAGTCTTCTTCTTTTAGACTTGGTAATCATTCCATTTTGATTGAATTCCTGAAATGGGAATATTTTAAATCATTCAATCAATGCATATAATAAAATCTCGTAGTTTATGAGTCACTTCAACACTTACCAGTTGCGTAACGTTATCCTCTCTAATTAGATAACGCGAAGAAGAGGAAAGGGGACGATGAGAGAGTTTGCCAGAAACGTGACGTAACATTTCCTTAAATGCTTGGAATTGTTCAGCCTCACGTTTCCTCTCGTTTAACATCTCTGCCAGGCTCTCTAGTTGGGTCAATGCCAGCTGCAACGACATTCTGTCATGATGCCCTTGGGGCGTATGTTTTAATAAGTCCTGAAATGCACACGTAGTAATAATTAATATAAGAAGTCTCGATTCACTGAGCAATGAAAGTAATTGTAACTCAGTTCAAGCTTACTTGTAAAAATAATATAAATTGTGGAAACCTCTGAACTGGTTTCACCATCAGTCCAAAAAATGACAATCTGTCGTGCGCGCTAATTTGTTTGACCTGAAAATTAAGACACATGTATTTCAAAATATTCTCTTCTTGCTAAGAATCAAGCGTCGCAAACAAACTGTTACAGAATTGGTGAGTTGTTTGAACAAGAAGAGTCAATGACAAGTTGACAAACCTTAAAAAAATCAGACAGAGCAGTCTTTCGCTTTGATTCCTGTTTAGCCAGATCCATTGCGACGGAAAAGTTGTTAATAAAGCCGCTATATATGTCCAATACAATAGCCTTGCTAAAGCTCGCAACAAACACGTCACCTAATTTTTCATCCTTATCCCATGATCGTACACACTCAGCTAGAGCTATTCTGAACAACGTGTGACACTGCAATATTTCTGGTAGCCTGTGAAATAACGTAGCTATTTTTGACTGGCCAAGTACAGGTGGAGATGATTCTTCCAGAGGCTTTTTATAATCCTATAAGAATATTGTAAAATAAACAATAATCAGAGCATTAATGAGAAAAGTTGGTGTTATAATCTCCATATTTGACAGTGTAACAATTGCGCGACCACTCCATATGTTCACAAAATAAGTAGGAATAATAGAAAGAAAAAAAACTGTGGATGAACATACATTAACAAGCCTTTGCAGGGTAGCAACATAGCTATTTTCCGAGTGAACAATCGCGGCTACAATATGTCTTCTCTTGAGTTGTTGAGGTGTCAAATTAGAAGGAACAGGAGGAAGAGTTGGCGGCGCTTGTCTGCGCTGCTGCATACATTGAAACTGTACCATAGCTCCATTTTCCTCTTCAACCTAAGCGCAAGTATAAGAAAATATTCAAAATATTTTCGAAGTATACAGTGCAATTGATGCACAGAATTCCGAAAATTTTATAGGATTTTGATCATTTCCAGACATACTGAATGTCCTCGTGAAACAGAATACTTTTGATTTTTCTAAATTAAACATATCTAAATCGTATGTAATGATTCTTCCTGTGAAATATCATATGCGACTTGTATGAAATCTTTCTGAAAATTAACTCAAACATACCTCGCGCAACTGTGGCATCTGCGAAGCTTTCATCGGGCTGGTTAAGGAAATGGTGTCACACGTATCCACATCGTACTGATTTGTGGATCCCCTCCGGATACTAAACCACCTCGAAAGTCTGCCTTGGTTGTTAGGCGACTCTAGCGGCTCCGGCGGATTGTTCACCCTCAAATTCTGAGACCTCCATTTGTCACAAAGCGTTCGTGCCTTGTGTAAAGTATTCCTCAACTGACCGTTGCTCCTGTTGTGAAATTGAAGGTAGTTAAAGGAACAGATGTTGATCAAGATAAAAAAAATATTTCACTCAATACTCACTTAATACTGATATTACTTTTCTCGCTCTCATCATCAGAAGAAAGGTCATGATCGGATGCAGAACACCAAGAATCCTCGCTACGCGCAGACTGAGTTGACTGCGTCGACCTCGTTGCCTCCAACGGAGGGTGAGGATTTCTGTGCTGTTGGCTAGCTGACTCCATTCTAGCTGAGCCTACGTCATCCCATGATCTACATCTTGAACGGGGCTCATCTTTAACAGAAAAATACATCAAAAATTAATAAGAGAAAGTTATCAAACCGTCGTTTCATGTGTAATAATAATAAACAAAACACCATTAATACCTGTACGAATTTCATCACAAGCAAATGATCTCTACAATGACGATAAACAAAATTTGCATTTTTTCGATTCTTCAGCTTCAAATATGACGTTATTCTCTGCAAAATATCTGTCACAAAGACTCTTGACATAAAAATATATTTTTTTCAAATAGCTTCAACTATATCAGCGAATATCCATGTTGGAAACTTGTAGGCGAGCTTTGTTATATGTTACTTGTCCCGCTTTCGTTTCATATAGTATAAGTATAGACATATCTAGATTTAAAACCTCATAAATGAGTTTTCATATCGCATCCTACAATGCAGCAATCGCTGATTAGCTGCATCATGTATGTACAAATCGTAGGCAGACGCGCATACCGCAAATTATTTGTAATACTACCGCGTGGGTAAATAAAGAGTGCAGATTACCGCATTCGAATGCACGTATTGTACATACATACGTACACACGATATATGCAGCCGGTTGAAGTCGAGCAAAACACATCGAGCGTATCGTCCGTTATAATACATGTACCTACCTATATCCTCCAAACACGACACGCAACAGTAATTATTAGTTATAATTGCGTAGTTATGTATTCATTGTCGAGTTCTTTGATCGCGGGATAATATCAGTTTCTCGTTTCAATGTAATAAATTAAAAGCAAGACATGGATAGTAAATCTATATAAAGATATTTGTTAAATGCATATTTCGTAGGCAGTCGTGAATCTTCTCTGCTTCCATTTTATCTCATCGTCCGGTCTTAATAGATCATGATAATGCAAATTTAATCATAAGTCGACGAGGATTGCGCGAATGAAAACGTTCCACTAAAAACGACATACATAGTTATGCACTCGACCTCGATTATAATGCAAAAAAGATTCCCGGCAACCTTTTATTTCTTTATAGTGCGTAGATATATACATACAGATTATTATATGTATGTATAATAATAATCCTCTGACATCAATTTGCAGTTAAATCGCCGATTCCCCTCACTTCAACTTCGCACAAAACGTTATGTGCGCTTCCATTCAATTTTTTTTTTATTCAAACCCACATATCAATGAGCGTGATTCATAGGAACAGTGATTAGTCATGAGAAAGAGAACTCAATTTGAGGTGAGAGAGCGATTATATAGCGACACACTCGATAATCGAAAAAACGACTTAACTTTACTTTCATCATTATGCTCATTTACATTGTTTAATGGTAGATCGGCGTCAACTATTAGCGGACCGAGAAAATAAGTCTGAATGAAATTCAACGGGTAGCAAAAAATGGTTGCGTTCTGTTTCTCGACCAGATTTCCAAGACCACATAACGCATATTCTATACAAGATTGCCTTCGTAGTCCCGGAGATAACTATTGGTGTTGTGGAACTAAAAACTTGGGCGTAGTCGCGGTTTTGTTCAGAAATCGTCAAAGAAAACTTACGCGAGTATAAAAGAAAAAGAGATATTTCACGTTACACAGCTTGAACATGAATACGATGCTGTATACCTACTTTATAATCACAGAGAAATTTGAAAGGTTGTGACTTTAACAAGTCGATAACGTGAACACTCAATGAATTTTTGTTCTTTTTAATATATTGATAAGAACATTCAAAGATCCGAAATTATTTTTAGCGGTCGTGACTTATATGATTTTATGAATCACAGATCAGTGTAGAAATATCAATCCAAAGTAGTTCTCTTGCTTGGTTTCACTGACTAGGTACCTGAAAACTTCGCAATTTGATTCGATTCTTCACGGAAGATCTGCAGTGAGAAGAAGGCAGTAAAAATAACATTTTCGTTAAAGATCGAATCGAGAAATTGTAATAAAGATAATTTCAGTCGGTCAAGAGGAAACGTAAGATTGCCTTAAGCTGAACTTTCATTCGAGTCCTGTATTGTCACCCAACCCACGAATTTGACCGACAGTGTGACGTAACGAATTTCAAATCTCCTTAATAGCAATGACTCATGGATTTGAAGTACCTGGAGTAAAAAGGGAAGCGTACCTCCATCTTTTCGTTGTTCCATAATAATGTGAAAAATAATATCGACTAGAGATACAATCGATGCCTGCATAAATGCGAACGATTCATAAATGAAACAAACATCTACCGGTCACCGAGTAATCTCTCACTCTATTTTGACTAACAAACCTGTTGCACCTGCATGCTTAATGCTCAG
Organism: Neodiprion lecontei; assembly: GCF_021901455.1. Classification (NCBI taxonomy): domain Eukaryota; kingdom Metazoa; phylum Arthropoda; class Insecta; order Hymenoptera; family Diprionidae; genus Neodiprion; species Neodiprion lecontei. The sequence continues at coordinate 9,430,635 of NC_060264.1, read as the reverse complement.
ATTTATTCCAACAAATGTATTGCATATATATATAGTATATATACCTATAAAATATCTCACACCATAGCATTTATGGTCCTTGTTTTAAACTTCCGTTATCGTAGCTGTAATACACGAGACGAAAGATGACGCGGACTGCTTCTTCATCTTTGTTTTAACCATAATAAAGATAACCGTCAATATACGGAAGCACTTTTATATCATACACAAAATACTGAACGGTTTCATTGGCGAATAAGCATCTTTCGCATTGACTATCCATGTCAAACAAGATCAGCAGTTTCGGACGATGACAGTGATACCACGTGAAAATTAAGGGGGGGGTAGGGTTTTGAAGGCAGAAAAAAACAGGTTTTTACAGATTTTTTTTTGGGCGTATGGTGAAAGTAAATTTATTTCTGATTATTGTACATTAAAGAGTAGTAATTGAACTATATTCTGTGAAATATTGGTTGAAAAATATTGAAAATTGACCGAATGGCAGCAATTCTTCGCAGGCGCCTCAGAAAAAATACATTTTGCGGTGCACGTCATACCTCAGCACTGGATCATCTGAAATGAAATAACCAAAGTTTTTCCTTTAATTTTTATGTCCCTCTAGGTATCTCTGTCGAGTTTTTCCATTTTTTTTTAATTTTTGAACTTTTTACAAGACTTGAAAGTGAAAATACCGATTTTTGGCCTAAATTCATGACTATTGTTGTTAATAATAAAAAAAATAAAATCAAAAACGAAAAAATCTCAACAGTGTTACCTCATAAATTATGTAAGGAAATACTGTAAAAAATTTGAGAACGATCGGTTGAATAGATTTTGAGATACAGAGGGCACCGACTCAAAAAACATCGATTTGAGAAAAACGCGTTTAAAGTTTTTCGTAGCGAAAAGACCCTGATAAAACTTAGTAAGCTATTTATTTTTTATTTTACTCACATAGAATCATCAATGCCGGGACCATAGAGTATAGAACTTTCGTCAAGAATGTCCAAAGCATCTTTTTGATCAAGTCTGCGGCGAATTCTATCATTTTTAGCGGTTTCAGCTGCTCGCTCATCTGCTCTGTTCATTCGAATATCGTCGGTTAGAAGCGCCCATCCATGACAACTTGGACCAGTACTGATTCGCATCTCTTCTAGGAAGGTTAAATAAGCTTCACAGCCTTCATTGAAAACACAAGCAGCCACTGAAGATGCAAATTCGACGATAATTGCTGAACCACTCTCAACTTTCGGCGCAATCTTCCAAATAAGCTGGTTCAAACTCTCATTATTATTCTGTGTGAATCCGCCAATACATCGCTCTAGGAGAGCATCTTTGCTTAAATCTTCATAAATTGGCTTGATTCCTTGTAAAACATCAGTTGGTAGAGCAGAATATGAGTGTTTGAAATTATTCAGCTTGTTTGAAGCTGCAGCTTTCTGCCATTCACACCATGAGCCTTCTCCGCTAGGGCAGTTTTCGTGTTGTGGTTTTGCATCGGTTGAGGCATAATGATAGTAAGTAGCCCAAATGGCTTTTTTCATTTCTTCTACATAATTAGAATTGAAACGAATTGCACGACCATAGTACTGGGTGAGCTTATCAATCATTTTTGCAGTCAGTTTCCCTTTACCTGAGAGAGTTTTTTTGTTGATTTTTTTTCCAGTTTTGGTTTCACTATCAGTCACAGTTTTTTTGACTAAATTACGCAAACGAGTTCCCATCCTTTTTTGGACGTGTCCAACACATTCTTTTTTATTGATTAGAAAATTTTCACCATAAGGTTTAGCATTGATAACACCACTATATGTTTTCGAGTCACCATCTCCAATATAGTTGCGAATCTTCACGTTATTCTCTTGCGATCCTTTGAACATTGTGACAATTGCGTCGACTTCCATGTTACCGGATGCTCCTTTGTGATTTGCAGAATATTGATCTTCATTTATATGGTTCTCTTGCCATTCTTCGAACTCTGCAGAATCAAGCTTATTCTCCCAAGTAACGCACATGTGACAGTATGAACTTTTTACGAGAACATCGACGACTTTTCCGGTGTAATATCCAATCAAGGAAGCCACGCCATACAAAGAAGAAAATCCACGCTTTTTCCAACTTCCATCGCCTGATACGGTTAATTCTGATGAAGATTCAATATTTTTTTCTCTACACATAGCTGCTTTTTCTTCCTCAATCGCAGAAACAAAAAATCTTTTTGCGGCATTCGTCACACTGGAGGACATTTTCTTCAAGTAATTGTTGTATACCGATTTTGATACGAAATTACTGGATAAATCCATCAGTCCGCAGAATTTGTCACAACCAGCTAATCCCAAGCCTAAAACTCGCATCACGAAAGCAAATCGGTAGTTCACTTCATACATATGATTATCTACTCGTTCACTGGACGGAACGTAACGAGGTTCTTTGCATTTTTCACATTTTATTTTTATCTTGAAACCAAGACCTATTTTGCCACAACACTGAAATGATACTGTACTATCACAAACTGCACACTTCACTAACGTAGAAATTGTTGAAAAAACTAACAGAAAATCAATGATTCTGAAATGCTTATTTGTATCTTCAGCAACTTTTTGGCTAAAACTTAGTCTGATTTTTTTCGTTGACGTACTCCTTGCCTCAATATCGTCATCGTTTCTTCGTTTATGCGGAGGAACTATTTTTTTAGCTTGATACAACTTTTTACCAGTCTCCTTTCTACACTCTCTGGAAACTTTTCTCGGCATTTTGCGAACAACAAAAATATCACAATGAAATAGAGTAAGAAAATACAACACGACTGTTACACTCTGCGTCTGTTTCGAAAATGAAGCAACACCAGGTACCGTTACAATGACTCTGTCTAAGACCTTTCTGTAAACTGCTTAGAGACAATAACAAAAGAGATTGAAAAACAGCGGCCCTCCCGCTGAGCGGTTACAGCTCAGGTAGTCGTTCGAGACACGCCTACTTCCAAAGCTATATCTTTGTGAGTTTTGCTCCGATTGACTTCCAATTAACAGACAACATTCTTGAGTTACTATACTTTCATAATATGCAATAAAAAAAAATCACTTTTTTTGAACCCTCAAAACCCTACCCCCCCCTTAAATCAACGAGATTTTTTCACCAACATGAATCAATACAAGTATTAACGATTCAAGACGGAATTAACCATCCCACATAAATATCGCAGTTATGAATCCGACAAAACAGCATGCTGCACAACACAGGACCGTATTATATCCAATTCAACACATGAGTAGTACCTACGTCTTATACCTACACACGAGGCAAAGAGCGGTGTAAAAAGAAAGGTCTTTCGAGGTGATGTTTCAGGGCGATGAGAACGAGGCGAGTACGGTTCGGTGCCAGTGCTCATTGTTGAACCTAATATGCCGGGATTCAGTGATTTGCGTGTATCGTCGTGTAGGTGCGTATGGGCAGCAGTTGCGTGGGTAGTAAACGAACAGGTTCAGAGCGTAGATTGTTCTCCCGAGTTTGATGACTGTGGCACCGGAGCTCCGGTACACGGAGTGGGTATAATATACGCTTTACTTCGAGGTCTGTCAATGCTGCTGCGACTCGCCTGCATACGTGGATTACCTACTTGCTGCTTCAGGTGTGCCTCCGCGCACTAGTCACTACTGATGCACCGCGCACAGTGTGCACCGGAGGTTCGACTGGTGGATCGTGTGTCGTCACAATATGCATATACGTCGTATATAATAACGCCACATCGCACAGAAGAGAGAGAGCGAGAGAGAGAATGAGTGGGTGGGGAGAGACAATATCTGTTGCTTATTATGCACGTTGAACGATCGACCGTTTCAACTCACTCTCTCCGTTTAACTCTGTCTGTTCTTCCCTGCCACGGCACAAGCTAGGCGCAGTCAATCTAGTCAATTCAATGACGGATGTAACTATTAATAAAACCTAGGTATATAAAGGTAGACGGATTACGTAATTAATATTATTAGTGTACCGTGTACGTACATTCACGTTACATTTTCATTTGTAGTACACGTGATCGGATCTGGTATGGTTGAAAAGAATGGGATTGAATATTGAAGGCTTTACAAACTCCTTTGATGTTATTAGTCGAGTTGTTGTAACGTTGCATGAATTAAGGGGGGGGTAGGGTTTTGAAGGCAGAAAAAAACAGGTTTTTACAGATTTTTTTTTGGGCGTATGGTGAAAGTAAATTTATTTCTGATTATTGTACATTAAAGAGTAGTAATTGAACTATATTCTGTGAAATATTGGTTGAAAAATATTGAAAATTGACCGAATGGCAGCAATTCTTCGCAGGCGCCTCAGAAAAAATACATTTTGCGGTGCACGTCATACCTCAGCACTGGATCATCTGAAATGAAATAACCAAAGTTTTTCCTTTAATTTTTATGTCCCTCTAGGTATCTCTGTCGAGTTTTTCCATTTTTTTTTAATTTTTGAACTTTTTACAAGACTTGAAAGTGAAAATACCGATTTTTGGCCTAAATTCATGACTATTGTTGTTAATAATAAAAAAAATAAAATCAAAAACGAAAAAATCTCAACAGTGTTACCTCATAAATTATGTAAGGAAATACTGTAAAAAATTTGAGAACGATCGGTTGAATAGATTTTGAGATACAGAGGGCACCGACTCAAAAAACATCGATTTGAGAAAAACGCGTTTAAAGTTTTTCGTAGCGAAAAGACCCTGATAAAACTTAGTAAGCTATTTATTTTTTATTTTACTCACATAGAATCATCAATGCCGGGACCATAGAGTATAGAACTTTCGTCAAGAATGTCCAAAGCATCTTTTTGATCAAGTCTGCGGCGAATTCTATCATTTTTAGCGGTTTCAGCTGCTCGCTCATCTGCTCTGTTCATTCGAATATCGTCGGTTAGAAGCGCCCATCCATGACAACTTGGACCAGTACTGATTCGCATCTCTTCTAGGAAGGTTAAATAAGCTTCACAGCCTTCATTGAAAACACAAGCAGCCACTGAAGATGCAAATTCGACGATAATTGCTGAACCACTCTCAACTTTCGGCGCAATCTTCCAAATAAGCTGGTTCAAACTCTCATTATTATTCTGTGTGAATCCGCCAATACATCGCTCTAGGAGAGCATCTTTGCTTAAATCTTCATAAATTGGCTTGATTCCTTGTAAAACATCAGTTGGTAGAGCAGAATATGAGTGTTTGAAATTATTCAGCTTGTTTGAAGCTGCAGCTTTCTGCCATTCACACCATGAGCCTTCTCCGCTAGGGCAGTTTTCGTGTTGTGGTTTTGCATCGGTTGAGGCATAATGATAGTAAGTAGCCCAAATGGCTTTTTTCATTTCTTCTACATAATTAGAATTGAAACGAATTGCACGACCATAGTACTGGGTGAGCTTATCAATCATTTTTGCAGTCAGTTTCCCTTTACCTGAGAGAGTTTTTTTGTTGATTTTTTTTCCAGTTTTGGTTTCACTATCAGTCACAGTTTTTTTGACTAAATTACGCAAACGAGTTCCCATCCTTTTTTGGACGTGTCCAACACATTCTTTTTTATTGATTAGAAAATTTTCACCATAAGGTTTAGCATTGATAACACCACTATATGTTTTCGAGTCACCATCTCCAATATAGTTGCGAATCTTCACGTTATTCTCTTGCGATCCTTTGAACATTGTGACAATTGCGTCGACTTCCATGTTACCGGATGCTCCTTTGTGATTTGCAGAATATTGATCTTCATTTATATGGTTCTCTTGCCATTCTTCGAACTCTGCAGAATCAAGCTTATTCTCCCAAGTAACGCACATGTGACAGTATGAACTTTTTACGAGAACATCGACGACTTTTCCGGTGTAATATCCAATCAAGGAAGCCACGCCATACAAAGAAGAAAATCCACGCTTTTTCCAACTTCCATCGCCTGATACGGTTAATTCTGATGAAGATTCAATATTTTTTTCTCTACACATAGCTGCTTTTTCTTCCTCAATCGCAGAAACAAAAAATCTTTTTGCGGCATTCGTCACACTGGAGGACATTTTCTTCAAGTAATTGTTGTATACCGATTTTGATACGAAATTACTGGATAAATCCATCAGTCCGCAGAATTTGTCACAACCAGCTAATCCCAAGCCTAAAACTCGCATCACGAAAGCAAATCGGTAGTTCACTTCATACATATGATTATCTACTCGTTCACTGGACGGAACGTAACGAGGTTCTTTGCATTTTTCACATTTTATTTTTATCTTGAAACCAAGACCTATTTTGCCACAACACTGAAATGATACTGTACTATCACAAACTGCACACTTCACTAACGTAGAAATTGTTGAAAAAACTAACAGAAAATCAATGATTCTGAAATGCTTATTTGTATCTTCAGCAACTTTTTGGCTAAAACTTAGTCTGATTTTTTTCGTTGACGTACTCCTTGCCTCAATATCGTCATCGTTTCTTCGTTTATGCGGAGGAACTATTTTTTTAGCTTGATACAACTTTTTACCAGTCTCCTTTCTACACTCTCTGGAAACTTTTCTCGGCATTTTGCGAACAACAAAAATATCACAATGAAATAGAGTAAGAAAATACAACACGACTGTTACACTCTGCGTCTGTTTCGAAAATGAAGCAACACCAGGTACCGTTACAATGACTCTGTCTAAGACCTTTCTGTAAACTGCTTAGAGACAATAACAAAAGAGATTGAAAAACAGCGGCCCTCCCGCTGAGCGGTTACAGCTCAGGTAGTCGTTCGAGACACGCCTACTTCCAAAGCTATATCTTTGTGAGTTTTGCTCCGATTGACTTCCAATTAACAGACAACATTCTTGAGTTACTATACTTTCATAATATGCAATAAAAAAAAATCACTTTTTTTGAACCCTCAAAACCCTACCCCCCCCTTAAGAATGAATCGTTCTTAAGCAATCTTAAGATGCGATATTGTCTGAAATTCGGTAAACGGTATATAAATAAAACGAAACGTCCGTACATTTTATAAACTCGACTACGTACTTCGAAGTCATTCTGTAATTACAAAATACATTGAATTTTCCTCCAATATCTTGTTGGTTAACGTGACTAACTTCAACCGCATGTAAAAAGGAAAGAATCATCTTGCGTTGTTATTACAGATCACGCGCGGAAACAAACCACAATTACCCGATTACGAAGAACATGACGATAAACGATTGTTATACATATAGCTTTAAATAAATCTTGCGACGATAAGGAGCGACAAATCGGTTATTTTTTTGTATCCCTTTCTTTTCAACGTGCGTAATAACGCGGATCGTGTAAAAGAGATTAGTAAAAATCAAGCGATGCATTGTTTTCAAAACAAAGAATTGTCTGCACTTGCCTTTTCATATACGAAGTAACGTGCGATGACCGGCGAAAAAAAAAATCACCCCGCGTATAACAACAACAATGATTTTCGAGAACACTATTATTTCCTTGTCCCCGCAGTTATTCTCAGAAACGATATACTGACAATTGTAACACGTATTACATTCTGTATAAACACTGGATTTTTGAAAGAATGCGACGTGTGAGATAATTTCCTTTGTACGCGGGTGTTGCGTGTAATCCGTGTGTGTTTAATCCGTGTAATACACGAAGAGGGAGTTCAACAGTTTAGGGACGTCGACCGCGGAATGCAACGACTCGAGGAGTCGTCGCCAGCAGACTGGAATGAAACTGACAAGATAGGCGGGTTGGTTACGAGCGGATGCAAATGATAACAGTGAGTTGAGCTTATGAACCCCCATGCGCGACCCCAATGATCGTCATGACTGGATGTGGATGGGATCTATTTTAAAGTTCATCGCAAGTTTAAAACTTGAAACGTACAAGCGCGCGTCGTTTACACACACTGCGTCCAACCTACTCGTCGTTCATTGTCAGACGTACAAATCGATTGGATAACAAAGAGTTGCTGTAACAACCGCAACTCGATGAAGCGATGCTGCATATTTGTGCCGCTTATTCATAGAGGCCGGATCGATACATCCCATCTTGAAGGATTTTCAATTGTTGATATAAACTGCAATCACAGATTCGTTTTTATTTTCATATGGAGAAACAAAAAGTCATTTAATTTACAAGTTATTAATTTTCATTTGACCCGTAGACAAAGTTCTTTCCATCATGAAAAAGAGAAGAAAAAAATTACATCTCGATTTTGATCTGAATCGATGCAACTTTTTGTAACTTATAACTGACTAAGGATTTAGTTTTCATCGGTGATATAGTTTTTGAGTTTAATTACAAGGAAACATTTTGCAGAGCCAAATGAAGTTCGTTTGTAAGTGGATGATTTTACCGAATCAGATTCACTTAAGAAACATTCAATTGTTACTCTCAAATTTTACTTCTGAATGTTTTACCGGAACGCAAAACATTGTTTCACCTCAATAAATGCACATTCTAGTAAATTTATGACTGTAAATCAATCCAAACATAAATATAACATTTGAAAACGACAACATAGTTTTCTTTGCGAAACAATTTATGAACGTTAATGTAATTCCAGGGGCTATGTAGGTATAATGTGAACACCTCACAGTGTTCATAAAGTAAAATATGACGGCACGTTAAGGTAGACATTTGGTGAAATCGAGGAAAAAATTACTTTCATCGAAATTATATCACGGTTTGTGCACAAGCGCTACAGTTTCTGCTGTGTGTACATTCGGTGGTATGTTTTTTTAAAACTATTATTCAATCTCACGCTGTTTAGACAAAAAATGCTCAGCCTTCCCGTGTATAATTAAAGATAACATACGGTAAAATAAATTCCGATTTTACTTTCCTTCCTGCGAAAATAAGAATGTGTGTCGAAAAACTGTGAAATAAAGTATGAGTTTATTTAAAAGGGTAAATAAGTTGTTTAAATACATCGCTACACATATAGTTATACAAATATACGTGAATTAATTTCAAAGTCTCATCACCGGTGACGAATAGGCTTACATAAAAACTGAGGATTTTCTGAGAAATTTGAACCACGTAAAGTCGGTTGAATATGCTCAACCTCCAAATGACAAATGGATTTGGGAGACTCCATTAAATTGAAAAATCCTGAAACAATAGAAATACGACAAGATTTATCTATCAGTCACACATTACATCGAAGTGTCACTTTCGTCGTCATCGTGTGATATTGAATATCAGGAAAATGTTCGACATTCATGCAGTAAGTGCGGCAAATTAATTCTCAACCATACACGATTTCTTTAGAAAACAAGAATGATAGCAACAATCCGTTTCATAGGTACGTAAAATTTGTTAGCGGAGTCTTCCAGTAGAATTAACGAAGTGCAGTTTTTATTCGAAAACACGAGGTGAATGAATTCACTGTAAATTATATCGACACGGATAGAAGTAAATTATACACACGCCTTCTTTGATAAAGCCCTCTACGCATACGTATAGGTATACATGTGTAACATCAGAGAAGATACCTCTCAATCTATCGTCAACCGCGTTGTAGTTGAATTTTATTACGCGCATTACGCTCAACAGTCACTGTATCGAATTTCGTCGAGGATCGTGGACTCGGACTCTCGAACGAATAGAAGCCGCGCCATGCAGCCTCGCCTCACTCGGTCTGCCCTTTGTTTAGGTTTCGAAACACGAGGCGTTTTAACGACATTGCCGTGCAAGAGAGAACCCTTCGCACAGTGAAATATTTGAGAAAAATGAGAAGTAGATGTTGGTAATTACGCGCAAAATATACGGTGACACATGGAACATCATCACCTCTGTAGTCACAAAACGCTTAAATACCACTGCAGGCGCATAATAGATATAGCTGTATGAAAAAAGATAGAAGGCAAAAGTTAAAGTTAATCGCAGGTTTTCACCGCAGGCATGTAGAAATTAGAAGAAAAGAAAGGATAAAATGTACACTACACGGTTTCATAACGGTGGGAGAGGGGGGTAAAAACGTAAACTGCGCTACCGACAAATACCGAGAGCAGGGAATAGCCGCGACGTCGATTACGCGTGGGAAAATCGCCGTATGCTGCACGTAATAAAATCCTCTCATTCTATATACATACGTATCGTACTATATATGTATATAGTATGTACACTTGGGGACAATGAATCTGAGGCGATTAATTTTTTCTACTAGACAGTTATGTTGGCAACACAGAGAAACCTACAGCGCCACGGTCGGCCGAGTGCGAAACTAACTCAATCTCAATAAACGTAACGTAACCCATGACCGTATAATCTAACCTTAGAATACCGCGGGGATGACTTGTTGGATTGACATGTATTTTAAGCTTAGATTCGACGGTCATGGGTCAGGTCATGTTTATTAAGATTGAGATTGTTTCGCGATCAGCCGACTGTGGCGCTGTAGGTTTCTCTGCGTTGCCAACGTAACTGTCTAGTGTAAAAAATTAGCCGTCTCAGATTCATTGTCCCCAATTGTACAATTAAACATTTAAATTAAAATTTCAGATGTCGAATGTCAGCGTGAACGAATTACGCGATGCAACTTTGAGGCCAGATTATAAAAATCGAATTTGAAAATGTTGGGTTTGCTGGGTATATACAAATATATATATATATATATATATATATATATATATATATATATATATACTTTTCATTTTTATTATCAGAAATCGTACGTTGAATATTCAATAAATTACCGTATTCGTAAGCGACGAAGATCACTTTGAGAATAGAAATGCAGGAAATACTGAAATTTTAAATGAAAACTTAGATATCGATGCTTTGTTTGAAATCATTTTAAAATTGTCAAAAATCTAGTACATAGATATGTTGAATTGCACTCTATACGGTGGCCAACTTTATTCGAAAGACAATTTTTTCAAATATTCACTCAACCGTATATTTTTAAAATTTTTTTTATTTTTATACAGTTGCATTGTCAAATGTTTATGAGGATGAAGTGAGTAAAGTTACTGTAACGTTGCGTGATTGGGAAACATCGTTACTTCGCACCTTTAGGAATGTCTGAAACGTAGTAAACCGTGATGGACGAAACATGGTATCATTTTGGTAAACCGATTTCTTGAAAGTCATACCAAAATTGCGTATCAATGATTTTTTCCCAAATGTTTCGTTACGTTAACGTTAAAAACTTCAGTCTCATAAATATTTAATCTTACAATCTATCACGAGTATTAATTACGATCTACAAATTCAATGGCAATATTGCATGGGTTACTGAAAAGAAAATCTGTTTCAGCGACTTTGTATAAAAGCAATTATAGTTTTCTGAATAAAATGAGCCATCGTAGAGTGAAATCGGGTTACATAATCGGCTAGATTTTTATTTGAAAAAAAAGCATAGATATTTAAATTTCTGTTATAATTCCAGTAGGTGTCTTCGGGTTTTATATTTTGAAAGAAATCTTCGTATCTTCATACAATACAATAAGTTAACAAATACTCAACGTACGACAATCTCGTGTAATAAAATGTATAAAAATTATCAATTTTTGGCGGATCAACCTCTTTAAAATTATAAGCAATTGATTTTCGTAGAGCTTTTTGGTACCGACTGTACAACCGACGAGAAAACCTTTTCCTCCTCCTCGTCCTCGCTTCGTTCTTTGCCGCCCTCCACAGCCGCTTTATCACTCTCTCTCTCTCGCTCTCTCGATGAAAGAGAGGCCGAAAAGACTCTCGGATAACTCGACGACGACCCACGGTGCGAGACCCGAGGCCCTCCGCCTGCTCCTTCAGCCTTGTCAACGGACGAAACGTGCAACCAGCGAGGGCTATTCTCTTCTACACCAGCATAACATATTATTCCCTCTCTCAACGAGAGAACGACGACTCTCTCTTTATTACTGTACCAGCTACCCACGATAGTTTTTTCTGCTCCGCGATACGTCACATTACACACACACACACACACGTATACACAGATGGCGGTATGTGTAGAAATTGGTGTGTGGCTGCTACTCGTTTACATGGAGTGCCCGCAAACAGTCCGTGTTTAACCGAGATACTTACGCACGCGTTATATGTATAAACATTATCCGCATGCCGCTTCGCTATTTTCACCGAATTCTACCGGGGGCGAGGTTAAAATTCCAAATCTGACAAGTTTGTTAGAAAAACTCTTCGAGTATTTTAATTTTCTGAATTTTCCTTTATCGGAACATTGCTACATCGTAACTTGAATTTTCGGAATTTTTCCTTTCGGAACTTTGATCCGTCGGGTTTCCCGAACATTCGAAACTTTGTTGTTTCTTCAAAGTTTGATTCATTTACTTCAAGTTTCGCCACCAAAATAATTTGGAATTAGCCGCTTTCGGAACCCCACCCCCACCGCGATTGCGTTGTCAGGGTTTTAACAACGCGCCGTGTATGGTAGGTATGGTATAATACGCGTACATACATGGATACAGTGTGAGCACGTTCTCAGTCCTCTTTCTTTCTTTATTCCTTGTCATTTTACGCAGTACGCGCATTCCTGTCAGCCGCAATGCAATGGTTTACAAGTACCCTGCACCACGTTTTTTTCGAACTTGAGAAATTAGAACTACCTACCACAAACGATATGCAGTGTCACAGATAATGACGAATGAAGTCAAACGAGGAAAGAGAATTGTAATTTAGTCGAATCGTTACGACACTATTATTCTTCGATTACTTTTTTTTTTCATCGAATGATGCATTATAGGTGAAACAATAAAGTACCGTATTTGTTATTCTACTCGGTGACGGGAGTTACTCGAATATTAAGACTCTATATACCATCACTTTCGTATAATTGATGTACGTATTGCACATATCCAACAACATAGCTGAATACGATTAAGAAGCCCCAAGTTAGGGTCCTGTACAAACAATGGAGACCTTCCGACTCGTGAAGGGACTGACTGGTCCCGGTTTTGCATCAGGCAGCAGGTGCACAGGTATTAATGCCCTACCAAACCACTGTTTGCCGCTGCTTCGTGGGCGCAGCAGCAACAACACCACGGGTTCTGCACGGATTACAAGCCTCCGGAAGAGCTAACTCACTTAACGCGTAATGGATAACCCATATAATAATCCTGGGAAATGTATACAACGCTGAACGTCGTACGCAGGAAATCGCGAACATCAAGGAACCGTGGTAACATTATTATACAGAGTTTACGCTGTTGCGTTTATTTGTAACCGCGAATTGAATTCAAAGAAAATCAATCCCGCATGACGATGCGCGGATATTGTTTATGTCATAGAGGAAATAAAAAAAAAACTCGACTTAACCTTTTGAATCGCACATTTTAGTGCTCGCGTCAACTTTTATAACAATATTCCGTGATTTTTGACGTCGCTGATTAAGAATCTGAAATCAGATATTAAAAATTCATGATGGCAGATCCAAAATGGTGGAGGAAAATTTCATATTTGATAGAATACAGTGACAAAATACTGTACAGGGATTTTGGGGTCGCTGATTGGATTCTTCATTCTGAATTTTAAAAATCTGATCTCAGATTCGTAATCAGCAACCGCAAAAACCCCTAGACAGAGTTTTTTTGATCCAGCTTCGATTGAATTTGAAATTTTCGTCCGCCATGTTGGATCCGCCATCTTAAATTTTTTAAATCCAATTGTAGATTCGTAATCAGCGAACCCAAAAGTTATAAATTATGTTAAAAATGTACATGTGCGAAGGGGTAACTTCCTCGGAAATCAATTATTCCTTCAAATTTCACGATTTTTTTCAATCAATTTGTTGCTAAGAATAATAATTTACATCACATCGCAATAATTACCCGCGAGTATTGAAAACCTATTATAGTATTATATCGGAAATAGCAAGAAAACCGCAAAGAAATATGTGGAAAAGTTCTCAAAGTATAAAAAAAAAAAATAAAAATACTTACCACAATGACTGAAAAGGTTCGCGAATTTCATTCGGTATAAGAGTGCAATAACATCGGGTGTGAATCTCGATCTATAATCGTCCGATTCGTACCTAAGCGTGCTTCAAATATAGCCTAACTAGGTCATTGTCCCCGAGAAATAGTACCAGTGTAACTACAACGATTTGAACTACCGAGAAACGAGCTGGAACCCCACGCGCAGCAGGCACGCACGCCTCGACATTCCACGATTTTCAAGTTTACGTTTTCGCTTGCATGCTGCAACAGTACCGGGGCAAGAACCGAGATACGTCGTTGTAACTTTTCGCCGATGGCGAGATGCGTATTCCGAAAAACGTAAACAAACGCAACGCCTGTGCGATGAATTTTCGACGAATCTTTTTTAACTCGCCATGAATTTCAACGAAACCTAACCGTGTGACAATAGGAAGCAGGTATAGAAACGCTTTGAGCCTGACACAGAGAAGAGAACAATGACTCCTACACATAATCGACCACATTCGAGGATAATCGTGCCGCACACTATATCCGGTCATCGCGTGAATGAGCCTGTGCAACAGGCATTGACACAAGGCACAAGAGTTTGTATTATGCTCCAACCGAGCAGTCGGCGCATTAATTAAACGCGAGGACAACTCGATTAATCATTACGTCCCAGCGAACAAAACTGTCCTTCGTTGCTCCGAGTTTCCGGAACGACACGTTGTAAGTACCGAGAAATCTGAGAGATCAGAATGTGCAAGCCAACACAGCAGCGAGAATGCAACGCAATAGCGCACAAACACGGAGGGCTGGGACCCGGAATACACGTTTCATACCTACGTCAGATAGTGAGAGTGAACGTGAGTGAGAGAGAGGAGAGAAGAATACCTGCTTCCTGCACACGAAACATAAGCACAGCACCATGACCGCGCGCACCAGTAACAACACACGACACAAAAATTGCACCTCTCGCGTGGATGGATAAATGATGTTAATTTTAAAGAACCTTTCAACAATCTGCATTGCTTATACGCTGTACCAGCACTTATAGGTGTACACTGTAGTACATAGTATGCATACATCAGAAATGGATTACGAAACACATTAGCAGTTTCAACTTACACTTGATTAGTACAACGCCGTTGTGCATTTCATCCATCGCGGGTCCCGTGGCCCGGGCTTATGCGCTTTTTTTTCTTGTTTTTTGTTTCTGTTTAGTTATTGTTGTTTCTTTTCTTTTTTTTTTTTAAACACGCGTGCGAAGAGGCACCGACGAAGATATTATAAGGGAGTTGGGCATCTTCTCAGGCAGACACAGTTGTTTCAAACTATCTCGTGTAAATTGTAAACAATACAAATTCCTGTGAGTATGTGTATTTTTTTAAAAGGGGGTAGTCGCCCGGTCCCAACGAGCAGTCTCTCTCTTCCGTTGCGTTTCTTTCTTTATTTATCTTTTATTTTTATGTTGCCTGTTATTTTATTTATTTTTTTTCTCTTCTTTCTTCCTCTTGCCTTTCCGGTCATACACGCTCGCGAACCCCGTTCATCGTTTATTTATTTAGCGCATCCCCGGCGCAACAAACAACGCGTGACAACAAAGAGACGGTATTAACAACGTTGAGAAACATGGCTGACGACTTCGTGCCGTCCTCGTCGTCGTTGCCGTCGGCGTCGGCGTCGGATTGCTGGCCTGCGGAGCGGAGCCCGTTGAGCACTGATGGTACCCCGGCCGGCCAGCCAGCTGAAGGGGAGAGGAAATGAAATGCTCGATAGTTCTCGCCGTCGACGACAGACGGCGTACACGGACGCCTATTGTCCGTGGTTGGTTCTTGCGGCTGTTCCTGCTTATAGTTCCTCGTGCGGTGGTTGCCGACGGCAAATAGCCGTGCGTTAGTGACCCTTGCGCGTGAGCGCAAGCTCCCCGACCAAAAAGTAACTCCTTGTTTATACCGTTTCATCGTTGCGAGGGAGAGGCTCGATTCGAAACTACGCTTAGGCGCTTAGTTTCTGTAATGAATGCCTCTTGTTGTCCGTTCACCCTTTAGCGGCGTTTAATCCTTTGAAGACATGTAAGAATACCTATTAGAATGGGGCTGAAGTTTGTAACGCTATTTCTAATGATTTTACGTTTTATACAATTATAGAAATGTATGAAACGAAATAAACCGGAATGAAGCAAAATTTATTCATATTTTGAAAACTCAACTACTTGAATGTCAATGTAAACTTGCAAAATAGTATTATCCCCCCCAAATGTTTCGTTGCGTTTAACGTTACTAACTTCAGTGTCATGATTTAGGGTACTCCAGCAGGTGTACGTAATTGCATGGCAACCCTTTGACTCATGGTGGTAAGTGTTCTTACCACCTACGTAATTCGTATCCATTTTGTAAATATTTACAAAACTTGTCGATATACCTTAGTACGGTTTTTTGCTTTTTCTGACAGTATACTAAAAGAATTGATTGAAACAACGTGAAATTTGAAGGAATAATTCGTTTGCAATTAAATTACCCCCTTAAGCATATACATATTATTGAGAAATTATATGTTTTTCAGGTAGCTGCTGATTCATAATCTAATGCCAGACTTCGAATATTCAAATTGGATCAAATCTAAACAAAAAATAGTGCGTAGGGGTTTTTGGGGTCAGTGATTATGAATCCGAAACAAGATTTTGAAAACTTGAAATAGCAGATCCAGTGTCGAAGACAAAAATTTATTAAATTTGGACGAAAATCATCGTTTACTAGATTTTTAGCTCGGTCATTACGAACATGACTTCAGATTTTGACAAGTCACATCGGCGGCCCTGATATGGCCGACAAAGTTTCTTAAAAAGGTGATGTCAACTATCTGAATCCACCATTTTTAATTTTGATATTCAGACTTTGAATTTAATCATAAACGAGCGAAAAAAAACTCTATGCTTAAATTTTCGTCCGAGTTTAATGAACTTTACAAACTTTTTTCCTTTGTATTGCATCCGCCATCTTGAATTTCGAAATTTTGACTTCAACTTCGTAATCGGCAAGCCCAAAAACCCTATGGAAACTATACTGTTATAAAATTAGACTGAGAACAATAATGTGTGACTCAAAGGGTTGACCGGAAAGATCGTCTACAATCAGTTTGCGCTCTGATACATTACTCGAGCGGAAGACATTACGAGAGGGTTTTCTTCTCGTGAATAATAAAACGTGAGTCAGAGATCCGAGGCGGCAAGGATAGACCGGCGTCGCGTCGGGTTAACCGCTTTGATTACAGCCTGGGTTATAGTGAGAAATCCTCGCTGACGCAGAAATTGTCAATTTTTAGAAGGATGAATGGACGTAAAACGAGTGCTTACGAGTCGTGAAATAGCGCGACACTCGACGTCGTACCTTCTGAAAACCGGCGTCATCGCATTGAGGAAAACCGTGCGTGAGCCCGTCGGCAACCTACCTAGATTTTGGCTTTGAATGTATAGCCGCGTTATTAGTAACAGCAGCTGTTCTCTCTCCCATATCTCGGAATCTACGCATCTGTCGGAGGCAGGAAGGATCTCTGTACCAAACAGCTCTCTTCCTGCCGTGCTCTGTCCTCGCTTCCAATTCCCCCCCATTTTTCGGAGCCGAAGGCTCAAGCTGCAACGGATGGCGGACATGCCGAACATTTCTGAAAGAACTCCGACCAACCCAGGTATACGTACATATATGTACGACGCGAAGTCGGCCGAAGATCGATTCAACATCTTGTGAGAATAGAGAAGAGCGTTACAAGGCTGTGCACAGTAGGTAGCTAGTCACTGGGACTTTGTAGTGTGTGGGCAAATGTCTACACAACACGTATGTGTAGCTACGCGTGCGAAATTCGAAACTGCAAACGGGAGTACAGGATGGATTATGTATCAGCGCGCACGCAAAGGATCGCGTCGTTTAAATCAGTTGCGTCGATTTTTCAAGAGCACGTCGAGTGCAGTCATTCTCGTCTCAAACTCCCAGATATTTTCAGGTTCTTACGAACGATAATACCTGCAGTCGTTCATAAAAGTTTGATATTCCAATGCTTGTTTATCGCTGTTTAAATCTAATATTAATGCAGACATTGCGCAATGTAACCGTGGCATATTTCTTTATAGCGGTTAAAGTACGAGTCATTATTTTCATTCATATCTCGTATTATGGAAATTGTATGTACAGGTATCTGCCTTTTACGGCAGTATTTGATAAATCGAAGTAATTAATTTAATCATATTTGTAGCTAATCTCTTATTTTCGTGACAATTGACATCCGGGTTGACTTTATTCGCTATGTTCATTTAGCCGACGTTCGGAATCTGAGATAAGAGTTACTCGAATAATGGAATAATCAAATTTTTGGTAGAACTTCCTAACCGCTCAGCCATTTACATAACACGCGTACAAAAGAATCGTAAGACTTGACCGTTAATTTTTCTACTGTTCTGACAAAATTTCAAAATAATATTATCTTTTATGCAGATAATTTTGTGTGCAAGGGTTTCATAAAATTCTATGATAACTGTACCCTTGTTGTTCGAGAATATATTATATAAATGTATTTTGGTCATTAATGCCCATTATTTCATATGTATACCAGCTCAAGTTGACACGGCGGTGTCACTCTACGCTGGTAGTAGAAAATCCCTGTAACGTCACATAATTCGCTTGTTTGATTATCGCTCAAAAACCGCAAGTTTAATCATACCTATATTTAAATACAACTACTCACACACGACCACATTACGACTATTTCTAAAATTTGTTCGAAGTGAACTTTAATAAAAATATAAAAAAGAAAGAAGATCATGCTAACATTCGTTACTTTGTTCGAAACGTGAAGTGTTTCACGAGAACAGATTTTGAATCCGTTATACGGTCAATGGTTGACGAAAGCAAAAGAATTTTGCCAAGAATTTGAATAGGACAGGTTTCATATTAAAGTTTCAACGATGGTGAAGAGTGTACGTCTTCCAAATCTTGTTTTCAAACAAACAAAAATAACGAATAAAAATTGTAAAAAAAATCGATATCATGCCCATTTAGAATAATTTCGAAGGATATATATATATATATTCAAAATATGAAACTACGTTTCACTTTATAACAGATTACTGAATTCCTGACAATTATAAAATAAAGATTTTTTTAAACATAAATCGTTACAACAAACGTTCCTAACTTCAATCTCATAATCATATCACCTTCACCCTCTAAAGGCTTTTACGATTAAATCCAAGAAACTCGAGGTCTCGTCGCAAGTCCGCGACTAATTTCAAGAACGGTAAAAAAAAAAAAAAAAAAAAAAAAGAATCAAACCCCGCACGCGTAAGAAGCATACGTAACAGCGCAAAAGAAGACGAATCTCGCAAGGAATCAGAGCGCGTTAAACTTCTTGTTCGTATAACGTCGCGGAAGGTTTGGTGTGTGGTGGGGATGATGAGAGAGGAGAGGAATTACGTAATATCGCAATGAAATGCAGTGAGATTTGAAGAGTAGTTTGCGGCTAGCGGATGGATGGGTGAATGGGCGTCGATGTGGTTGGGGTGGGGATTTCTCCAAGGCAGAAAGGCAGCATCCAGGCAAGCGCGAGGATATCTGGGTCGATAATGCAGCAATTCTTTCGTTCCGTTCTGCGCTGCACCTAGAATATTAGGAGGAAATGTCTGGGTAAAGTAAGCGCGGGGCGCCGCGGCGAACAGTCGGAGGCTTGTAGAAACGATTGAGAGATGGCGATACAGTTTGTTTTCGTCCCATATCATCCCAGGAGTCTCTCTACCAATGAATTCGCGTCCTCTCATCCCCTCCATGCGCAACGTTGCTCCCGTCAGAGCGATCCTCGGCTCGTCGTTCGCCTGCCGCTGCAACGACGCTGGGCATTTTAACACATACACACATCCGTCCATCCCATCCATCCATCTATCCCCACTTTATTTTTCCAAGTCAAGACTGAAACGAGGTCTACATTTTAGTACGCACTAGAATCCGAACATGATCAGTTTTGCCATTTCGTACCTGAGACCGAGACGTAATTGTTACAATAATCACCACCATCACGACCACCACCATGACTCACGCTTTTCATCAGACCAAATTTCGTTGTGAGTCTTCGTATTCTCGTCATCTTCGTCTATATTCTCTCTCTTTCCCTCTCTCTCTCTCTCTCCATCTCCCTTTCGCTATCCTCGCTCTCTCTCTCTCTCTCTCTTTACTCTAGCTGTTTCTGTTTTCTTGTGTTGTTCTAACGTCGGTATACTCGGTGAATTCACACGGTCTATTTTTTTCTTTTTTTTCAACGTGTGTTCAACGTCATGCACACGTACGTTCACACGCATATCTAAAATGCACATACCGACAGTATGTGGGATGGATTAGGTCGTGCAGTAAGCGTGTAAATGTGAATTACATTCAATTTACGTTACATACACACATCAACGTACCGTCGCACGTGCATGCATGCACGTACGTGTGCGCGCATGTGGGGGTGTGTATGTACGATTCAGTGCGTGTGTTTTCCTTCACCCGTCAGTTAACGAGTCTCGCAAGGCGTATAATATCGCGCAGCAACAGCGGGAACCGAAGTTGTGAATGTGTTAATTACATTGTTGAAGAAAGAAAACAAAAAAAAAAAAAAGAATGAAGAATACACTTAAAATAAATATCATCAAAACAGCAACAACAACAACAACAACAACAACAACAAAAACAATAATAATAATAAAGCAATGGAATAGAACTCTAATATTTTGTACGATTGAACGTTACAGGGACGGAGAATCTGACGTCGCGGTTTATACAGCTGCGGAAGGAGAACGGGAATTTATTTACTGGACGGAAGTATTCCGCTCAGGCGGGATGGGAGTGAGTATAATATGAGAAATTTTTTTTTTTTTTTTTCTTTTTAAACTGTATCATAGAAATCAGTAGTCCGCCTTTACCCCTTCTAGTAGAAATGTGATATGAAAAAATATAATCATCACGACGATCGCACGTATTATTATTAATATTCTTACCGCTACAGGCGGCGTCATTTTGGAGCTAATGGTATAATTGTTCCTTTGCACCCTCGCTTCGTTGTTCCGTTGTTTATGAGCCGTATAAAAAACACTCGCACTCGCACTCGCACAATAAGCACAATAAGCACAAGCAGCACCCGTGACACCCATCGGTCAAGTTATACAGTGTATAACTGACGGACAGGCGTTGTAATAATTCGTCGTCGTCGTCGTCGTCGTCGTCGTCGCGGAGTTGTGTTTGTACCACACGTTGTTCGCCACCACCGTCGCGTCGTCGTCGTTATCGTGCGATCATCAAACGCGCCCCACCGCGCACCATATAATCCTAGTCTACCATATAATAATAATACACTCTTCTCTAATACTCGCAGCGTCGTTTCATCTCTCGATTGAGACCCGTGAAAACGGTACAATTCGCCTTTTTACCGTCGAACTGGTACATTTCTTTCATTATTGGTATAAAACGTGCTTTCCTTTCCTTTGCTTTAGTTTTATATTTCTTTACGCCTATATACACGTATATGAGATGCGCTGTTATAGCGTTTAGCGTGCCTCGAGAACAGGATGACGTTTGTAACTTTTGAGGTGGGACGGCGACGTCCAGTTAAATGTGGTGGGAGGAGGACGAGGAGGAGGAGGAGGAGGAGGCTGATACTCAAGATCGGGACTGATGGGGGAACAGAGACTTAGAAGGCCGCCGGCAAGTGCATAGTGCGCTGATCGTTATCCCTCCATACGTGTTACATACACCTACATGTAACATGTAGCATATGTGTGCACAGACGCATCATTTCGCTCCGAGATAGATTTTTTATTAATCACCGTGCGCGCGAGTCGTCCCGAACATATCAAAGATCGCACGACAATTTTATTCTTCGATATCGTTTCATCGTTTACATTCACACATACCGTGATGCTTTACGCGTTTCATATACTAGTGAGGTGGTATGAGTAAATTGCAAAATTTGGTCAGAATTTTCAATCTTATGGCGCAGGATCTCAATCAAGATACGTGTTAAAAAATTGTAGATTTGAATTTCAAAATATAGGAATTGAATTTTTTTTCCTTATCCAAACAAGGCTCAATTATAATACATATGTATATTACGATTTGCGCAGATGATTATTACTGCATAATAATTGTCTGCAATCGCATAAACGATGTACAGAATCTTAGGGTAAAAAAGTTTACCTTTATTCTAGAAAGTCAATAATAAAAAATAATAATTATAACAGTAATGAAGATTTGTAACAATTCGTTACGAATGTATCGACATTGACGTCTACGTCTCCAAATATCGATGTTCACGTATCGCAAATGTGAAAAAAGACTTACAATTAGAAGCACGATTCTATATGCAATTCCGAATAAAAACACTCCAATAAATTTGACTCAGAAATAAAAAAAAAAATTACATAACATCTACGAATTTACTATTGCAATTTCGTAGAAAGCATGCGATTTCTTTATTTCTGCGTCGAATGAAAATATTTCGTATGCTTTTGTTCAGAATATCATACAGAACCGCGTTCGTTAAGCCCTTCTTTGCGTTTGCGATACGTGTACTTAAATATTCTGAAACGTAGAAGTCAAAGTCGAAATCGATCAGGGTACACTCCCTTAAGGTAATACACCATAAATTGCGAGCTTTTAATTCATCGATCGGTTCATTTGATTCGATAATTGCTGCGAATTTTGGACAATACGGCGAAAAAAGAAAAAAAATAAATAAAACATGACCGAAACAGTAAAAAGTGAATATAAAATGCCGTTTGTATCGTATTTACATAACAACTGCTGCAGCTGGACAAGATGCCGGGGGGGGGGGGGGGGGGGGGGGGGGGGTTTAAACAACGGACAAGCATACGCCTGTTCCAGACAAGGCAATCTTATTTTCTATCCATGAGCGCGAATCTAGGGAGAGATAGAGATAAAGAAAGAGAGAGAGAGAGAGAGAGAGAAAATCGGTCCCTATATTAAGAATTTCCGGCGCATGCGTCGCCATGCCGTTTCATTGATCTTCCTTCCTTTTGATTGACAATTTTACTCCCCCCCCCCTCCCCCCCCCCCCCCCTCACCCTCCCACCGACCGTCTCTTCGCTCCTCTATTTTCACCTCTTAAAATGTACTATGTACAATAAATACATACCGCATATACCATATTATTATATTCCCTTCAATATCCTACAGCACTACTCTTGGTCCACCTCCTCTCTCGTCTGACAGCGGCGTCGTTGAAGTGGAGAAGAGAATTTGTCGAACGCTATTCGATTATACGCGTTTAACAAGGTCGAGAAACGAGTGACGTCAATCGAGTCGGTATAGATATATAACTCGGTATACTGTATACGTTATATACAAATGCTTTCCAGTTATTTATTTCAAACAATGTAACCGCTCATAATCACCGCCTATTTTTATTTTCCTTTTTTATCCTTCCCGTTTATTTTATTTATTTTTTTTTTCTTTTAACGCCATACGAGCAAGTACACGTTTGAGGAAAGAAAGAAGGGGGAAAACAAATAAATATATTAAAAAAAATTACAAACCCGCGAAGAATGTTTCCGACTAACGTAATCTCCCCCCCTCCGTCGAGACTTTACACATATAATGAATAGCTATCGGTTAATCATCGAAGCTGGCCTTTGTATTTCTTATGATTTATCACGAATAATAAGTGCTTTGTTCCAGTGGAATTAATTTAGAATTAATTCTATACCAAGGAGAAAGGAATGTGCGATTTTAGATAAAAGATAGATGATCCAAGAATAAACAAAAATGAAGACATATCATAAGCTTTAGCCTCCGGTCCACCAGAAATTTTCTAGGCTTGATAAAAGAGCGATTAAAATGTAAAGGCTTCTCTCTTTCTCTCCCTATCGATTTATCGCTCGAACGAAGACGGTTCAAATTTACTTGCAAGTTTCGTGTCTCTTTTTTCAATATTTGTTCACCCGAGCCGAGGAAAGTTTAAGGTTCGTTGGGCATTAAACCGAACTCGGTGTTCACTTCGGGCCAAAGGTTGGCTGTGCTTAAACTTGTACCAATTTTGCAATTCAAGAGAGTTCAACGTAATTTTGAAACAGTTCCAATAAGGCGGGATAACAAATTTACACGGTTAATAATGTTATATTATAATGAAAGGAAAAAAAAAAAATGTATTATCTCTCCGTGTTTTTCGTGTGTGAATATTTTATACACAAGATTTTATATTTATCAATATACTTAGAAATTTTGAAAGGATACTCGATAAATATTTTGAAATTTTCACAGACTGCACGATTTAGAAATAAAGAAACCCACCGAAGTGAAACTATAATGGAGTTGAATCAGGTATGCAATTGTTCGGTTTACGAATTTCGCTAAGACTATGAACAACGAGTCGGAATTTTGTTTTTCAATTAGGTATGTTACAAATGTTTGTAGATTAGAATTTTTTCTTTCGCTTCGCATCCTCTTTTTTCTTCTACTCTTTTTCTCGCGAAATCTACTCACCAAATCACGCGTATACGTATAATATAAACATTAGAACTGTTTGGTTAGTTACAAATTCTGGTCAAATATTTTGAATATTTTTATACCCGCAGCGGTAGAACTAAGTTTTAAAATAAATTTACTCGCATCAATCACTATATGTTGAAAGTAAATATTCACATACAAACACGTTATAGTTACACATGCATTTATGTATAATATTTATATTTGTATCTACTTTGTCTACACCCACCACGAAGATGGATAACAACATGCATGATAATCTGCGATACACGCCTAAGACAAACTGCAACTTGCACTGTAGTATTGTGACTTATTATATGGAGAAGAGAGAGAGAGAGAGAGAGAAAGAGAGATTTGATTACGAACGCAACAAAGAAGAGGAAAAATTAGTTTGAAAAAAAAAGCTAAAAGCTTTCTTCGCGTGCTTTCACGTGATCGTTTATCCGCTTATCAATACGTATACGCACATCAAAGGGGAAAATATAACTTTCCGAGTAATTATAACAATGAAACCTTCCGATAATGTTTTCTATAAATTAAGTTATTAAGAGAAAACTTGAACTTACGCGGATAAGATGCAAAAGAGATGGTATCGATACATCAGAGCTGCATTGAAGAGCCGTTCAGCGATTGATCTTTTGATCGATTAATGAAGTGAGTGTAACCAGTTTATAGTACAGATAGTGTAACTAGATGGGACGCTCGTCGTTTACTAGTTGTAATTTATAACAACGCGCACCGTTCGCAACTGGCGAATCGCAAGTCCGGCTGGGTGTCGTTTTAAATAATAACATTATGCACGTTGGTCATGCATGTTCGAGCTTGGAACCGAGGCGTCAGGGGAGCCTATCAAGAGTCGTAAATTCTAAATATATGAAAAAGACGAGGGCCTGGAGAGAAACGCGACTACGACGAGGTTCTCGAATTTCGCAGAGTCCAGTCGCAAGTTCCCCCAATCGTTATTTTCCAAGATCCAGATATAGCTTCGCGGATTTTCAAATGCAAACGTCATGCTGCACGGCATGATTCAACCCTCTTCGTTAGGGTATAAAGGGTAATATTACATACATGAGTTGTTGTTACCCGCAATTGAATTAATTTTCAGACACATACTCCAACAAATGAGGCAGGAATTTCCAACCATCATGGCTGACGTCCACTACCGTGTCCTCAAGAAGAAGTGGTCGAATCTTTTGCAACAATACAAAGTGAGGAGTGGCTTAATTACACGTTATTTAAACGATTACGAGTAGTCATTTTGTCAATCGTTGAAGTGATTGACGATGAAAACGTGTCTCTTTGAGTCAAATCTGCGGTGAAAAACACATGTACGAGTTTTTGTATTTGAATTAAGGAATACTGAGCAATCGCGTCTGTATCTAGGTACAGAGAGATAGAAGAAACTATTGAAATAACCTCCATTAATATTAATTGCGCCAATGACGTTGATCGAACACGAATGAAACGACATCTCTGGTACATGTAGCAAAAATGAATCCGAACAAATTCGAATAACACAAGTTAACACAAGTAAGATACCATCAATTTGAGAGAAGGTTTTATAGTTGGAACGTTCGAGATCATGAGACTCTATCTTGTTGAAGTTTTGACTATCTAAAATCGAGTAAACTGCGACAAAACAAAACATACTCAGGTCCTTCCGAATCACTGAAAATTTGGAAAATAGTACACTTATTGCCAATGTGTCGTCGTTGCCTTAACGTTACTAACTTTAACCTCATTAAACACTGACGTTTCTGATCCAATTCTGTTCCTTTTGGAACTAAATTGCTCGCTGAAAAGATCCCCACTGATTGTCTAAAACCGTTTAAAAAATCTTACATTATAATATAGTTGTAACGCGCAAATGTAATTGTCGACAAACATCTGCTGAACGTACTTATACAAATCTAATTTTATCTTTACACTCTGGAAAATAATCATTTGCCATATTTTTTCTAGACGATATTTACAGATTTCTACGGCGAACAAAATAAGCCCCAAAACATTATAATAGGATGAAAAATATCACAGTTTAGTCATTTTCAACGTTCTAATTACTAAACTTTTTTTTGAATTGTTGGTATCCTAGCTTTGGTACATCGAATTTGTTCAAAAATATTGCGGGACATTTTTTAAGCGGTTCCATCTCTTTATCAAACATTGGATTCAGACGATGGATTCCAATCACTCATAAAAACTCGACAAAGTTCACCCTTGTAAAATCCTCAGAGATAATCTTATATAATAATTGATTAAGAAACCTATAACATTTATATTTGTAGTACGTGGTTCTCGGTCAAATTCATTCGATATCCAAATATTTCAGCCCAAAATTAATCACTATTGTAAACATGATGCGCAGAGCAACCCGTTCAACCGAGCACGATTTCCCCAAGGGAAATTTCGCACACCCTACGGGTAAATTAGAGATTTCGGGGTGATATTTAGGATCTCGTGACACGCCGTGATAAACTGCAAACCCCGTGTCCAATTATAACTTCGACCCGGCAGATCTAACTACGGGATTTTCCCATCCAGACCCTCTAACCATCAGTTCTAATTTTCCTTTTGATTCATGATGGATTACCGCAAAATGTTAAATCGGTAAAGATACGTAGATTTTTCCATAAGAGGTTTCAACTCAACTGTTGAAAATTCAAACTGGCTAGCGAGACGAAAGAAAAATCCTACTAAAAATATATTTCCAACTTCAATTGCATTTTTTGCAACTTCGTGCTTCCATTCTAGAAATATCTACAATTACGAATTTTAAATTCTGTTATTTGATCTCAAATCGTGCTCTCAACTTTTTTTGTATTTTCTAGCTCATACTGTATTTCTATTTAATAACCAATTTATGCTGTACAATGCGTTTACTGCCACAGAGACCAGATGACTAGATTGAATTTGTTTAAGGAACTGAAGAACCCGGTGCACGGCGACAAGAATAAATCAGACGACATATCGTGGCCATTTTACGGTGCAATCGACGAGGTGCTTGGCGCAGGTTACGGCAATCGTAACGACGAGGACGACGTTAATCCGCATGAATTTCTATGCCTCTCGGTGACCCCAGACGAGTCGGCTTTACCGCAAGATGAACAACGGGCAGACTCCGAAACCGAGGAATCGAACTCGATCACCGCTCTAAGACGGTTGCGAAGTATCAATGAAGACTTTTCAATTGAAATTGAACGGCTGCCCAGGGTTCCGATACGCCGACCTAGAACTTCTGCAACGTGAGTAGTTGTCGCATATTTATCCTAGTAATTATACGTGTAAGTAATAACGAGGCACAAAGATATATTGTAGTTAACTTTGAGTGAAAAGAAACAAGGGCGTGCAAAAAAAAAAAAATTTCTCATTTTTTTTTTAACGTTAAATTTTTATTTTTCCCAACCTCATTGACAACGAAGATTTTTCTGATTTTCACAGCAGAGCGTCGCTGATCGCGCAGGAATTGAGGCGTCGAAATGCGAGCGAGGTCTTGGTCTCACGACTGCCACCAGCGACTGAACTGTCGATCAAAACGGTGAGCAGATCGTCATCGTCCTCGGTGCCCGTTCTCCGGGTCAACAATTTTTCAAAGGACCGAAGTACTAACCCGTCTTCCAATATCGGACGATTCTTGCGGAGCGACGACGCCTTGGCGGTAACGAAAATAAACGGTAATCATTCCATGAAAGATGGAGATGAAGATGACGACGACGACGAAGACGACGAAGAGGCGGTTGAAGAGGTGGATGGTTTAGAACTGGAGGAAGAAATAGAAGAGGTGGAAGAAGATGAGCCTCCTCAGAAACGGAGGAAGAGGAGGAAACTCGAAGGAACATGCCACGGTCATGAATGCAGTTTAGAAAAATGTCTGAGCGAGTTTTTCGAGTACACGAAACGTCGTGATGAAGAAAACCGTGTGATCATGAACCGGATTCTTAACGCCGTTGAAAGAATCGCCGATAAATAGTGAAAAGTGTGTGTTGTTATTGTCGTTAGACTCAGTGACTTGTCAATATTTTAGTCTAGAATGAAGCGCTCCGAAATCGCCTTATTTTGAGTACCGTGACTAAACCGTTTTATACCGACCACTGGTGTCCAACTTTTTTAAACTGAAACTAATTTTATACTTCAACTATTGCAAGATTCGATTCATCGGTTATTATACGTTATAAGCAAACTTTGTTTCTTCGGAAATTGTACTTCGAAAATACGTTGCAGCATAATGTAAAACGTTCGTGTTTCCGTCGAGAGAGTCGGGTTTCGTTTGAAAATAAATTTCAAGTCACCATCTCTCGCCTGAAACGTGTATCTGTATTTGATTTTCTAACGGCGAAGTAGAAAAAGACGAAATCATTATTCACGGAGCACAAAAGCGTCGCCTGGCTCCGGCTGTAAAATATGAGACGAGAACGAAGGAACTACGAAACTTAGAAAAAAGAACCAGACATCCACCTGTTTAGTGTCTTTTCAATACTTTTTCTTTTTTTCATTCTTATATCATACTTTGTTCTTTGATATACATGTATTATGGGATTCTGGATGTTTATGGGTAACAATGAGCTGTTTTAATCGTAAATAAATGTTTAATAAAATAGAAATGAAACCGATTCCAATTATAATGCCGGCTAGGAATTTACATGCGATAATGATTCTTTGATTTTCGTACACGTGTGAATAAACACGACGCTTAAATATTAAAAAACAACCACAAAACAATACATATAAACCGATATTATGAGGTGAACTAATTGTCAGTTAGGAAACGAAGAGAATGATATTAAATATTGTTCACATCAATTCCAGAAAGCACTCCAACAGAAGTTATTTATTTCTGCAAAATTTAAATATCAATATTCCTTCTTACTCTTTTGAATTAAGAGGAAGACTTTAGATCTGTAAGACCCGCCTCCTACGTTGTAATAAAATGATCAATTATCTCAACATTTGACGTTCATGTTTGAAAACATCAAAGGTTTAACAATTAAGGCTCGTAATGAATAAAATGTTCCAACATTTCATTATCAGAGTGAAATGGAAAATTATTTACTCGCTATCATGTCTTAACGATAAGCACTTTATAATATATTCTTAGATTCGGATTCAATTTTAATCCCTGCGTATTATTGAAAAGAATTTTACTTTAAACATTTCTTGAATGTCCTAGAAAGTTAACTCGCGAGTCATCAATCATACGATTGTTTGAAACATGTATTGATAATCTGAACTTGAAACAATGTGAACTCTTACTTACATCAAGTTTTATTTGATGTATCTATAAAATGATTACTCAATTGCAACCCAAGTGCCAGATTAGATACCAAGTGTCAAATTTTGTGTAGAAAAATTATCTCGACCAGTGTATTTATACAATTTAAAGTAGTTAGGTACAGCTTAAAAATGCCCAGCCACTTTCCCAATTTTCCCGTGTGCTTCTTTCGTCAACAGTCCTGTTCAGTGTTATTCCAGAACTGTGAGTTGTACAGCGTTAGATAAAACGGAAAACAGATGCAACCACTTAGGCCTAAGCTACGATAGTTGCTAGGGCTGAGAGGTGGTGAGGAAGGGAATGGGACAGACTGCTGCTGCAGTTGGCCACGAGATCCTGAACATGGAAAAGAACATCGAGAAAGGCGTGCGTCGTCGGTTGGTAAAAATTTCGAGCAATTTTTCGGTTTTCTGATCTCTTTTACCTCGGATTATACGTAATATGCGACTGAGAAATGTCACCGCGCTCAGTTCCGTTCCGTTCCGTTCTATTTTATTCTCTTCGCTTCTCTTTCACCTACACTAAGTGAAATTTTTAGTTTCGGTTACCGCTCAGTCCTTGACTATTTTCATTTTTTACCACAATCGAAAAATATAGTTCCAGGTATAAAATGATAATTAGTTTTCTAGCAGTTACCGGAAAGTCTAGTATCCGTTACTATTCTTTCTCATTACGATCACTGTTGACGTTAAAGCCTTGTTTAACTAAAAAAATCGAGTAAACCTCAAAAACTGATTTTGCGTTGCAATAACCAAAAAAGGATCGACGATAGCGGAAAATGTTTACGCGTGTCTCGTTTTTCGTAATTCCAACAATATTCGAACAGTTTTTTCTAACGATACCTGTTTCATTGAATTTTTCTAGTTACCGTAACAAATGAAATTTTTCTCAGTGTACATACTAACAATAAGTTTCGTCAGCGAGTTGCGTTTAAAAGAGACGATCGTCGGGCTTGAAGAGCGAGAAGAAAGATGGCCGAGACTAGCGAGTCTCTACAAGAATAAGAGAGCGAAAGAGAGACGATGCACGTGGCTCGCATCTGCTCCCCGACGAATGACCCTTAGCTGACCCTCGCCAAGTACCAATAATTAACTCGGCCCCGGCTCTCCTCGATTATCCCGCAACGACGAATGCCTGGTTGCGTCATCGCGCGGCTGCGTTCACTTCTCGTAACGCACGCAGCCTGTTGCACACCGACTCGTGAACACTCGTTGTTGAGTACTCGGCGTAATACGTGTTACACGTTGGTACAAGGTATGCGCGTATCGTATTCACGCGTGATGATAATAATAACAAGAACAACAACGAACGAGGAGGAGCAAAAAGAAGGAGGAGGAACGCGGACGGCGACGCTATATCCTTCGGGAAATTAGAGACAGGGTACGCGTTCCCATTCATACGAATATACGCGTCCCTGCGTGACCGTGTTCCATGTGCACGTGTATGCGTGTTCACAGATTCAAACGCGTTAAATGAAGGGCTTTAGGTATTACGCATAGAGTGGAGTTCGGTATACTTATGGCACATATCATCAGGACCTTCCTGCGCACGCGCAGTGGCGTAGCAGCGTGACGATTGTCCCTTGTTATTTTGTTGGGATAAAGGTTTGCAACGTTCCTGTAACAGTGTCATTTTTTTTTTTTTTTTTTTGAAATTCAATAGCGCGTAAAATGGTTATTTTAGAAATTTGGAATTGTTTGAAATTTAATAAATTATCATACGCCATTGACAAATTTGATTCAGCTAATTCGTAACTATACCGAAGTTTCAAACGGTCATTTTCCCTCCGAATTGTCCTTATACGTTAACGTTACCAACTTCAAACGTGTGTTATTTTCATAAAAGCCTCTAACCGCCCACCCCCATCATTTGTTATTCCCAAAGGAGAATATAAAGATCGATAAAACTGTTGCTTCGTTGCTATATTAATTTCTCATGTCTTGCCGTTCTTTTTCAAGATTCGCAGGTCATTAGCACTTTATATCAATTATTGACGTACATCAATTAAACAGAGGGCCTTCTTCGCAGCTAAAATATTAATTAATTAGCAGTTGTAATACAACTGTCCAAAAGAAATTTTATATTAAATATAGTTAAAAATAATTGAACCTATCGCACATATGTTCGTGTAGAAACAATCTTCGCTCGACGTTTAAAATCGCCAACATAAAATTACGTTAAATTAGAATACTTGTATGATAATTCGAATTCTTTTTAAGTATATTCAATATAGAAATGGCTATCGGAAAGTTATATTAAAACTGTCAATTAATCGAAAAATTTAATTCCGTAGAGGGCCCTCTTTGCGGTAAAAATGTAAACCTAATGAGTTGCTAATGACCTTCGAAGCCTAAAAGAGGATGCAAGATACAGATTGACGAGGTCAAAGAAAGAAATAGATATATTATTTACACCGTTATACCTGCTGGTTAGAAGAAAAAAAAAAAAAAACCATTTGGACGACCATAATTTTCAATTTGTTCACATAGATGATTTCAATGCGAAATAATCAACTGTCACACGCGAGGGTCATTCGAAAAGATAAAATTTATTGCAACTAATACTGCTTGGTAAATCGATACATTAATCTCGCAATCAATCTGACATGTCTTATTGTGTTATTGACAGATTATTGCCAAACAAAACCATAGTCTTTGAATAGGAGAAAGAAAGCTACCAATACGCTAAAAATATCAAGTATAGCGTATAATAATGTAACGTACATATAACAGCAAAGAAGTGTTGCAAAGTTCCTAACAATATATGCGCTACACGGTATTTGGAGTTGGATAAGCTATAAGCGTAAGCAAACCATCAACAGTTACGCCATTGGATTATAAACAGTCCTGAAGGTGCACGTGTATTATACATATATTTTCAAGCATTGCATATTACGTGGAGAAAGTTTTGTACAAAGGCGCAGGGGAGTTTCTATACAGCTTAAATAATAGGGTAAATTTGATTATAATAATTATTAATTACGAGCATGTATATCCTATAACACGTGTACGAGCTGATGTTATAATAAGTATTTAAAAAAAGAAGAGAAAAAAAAAAGAAGCGAAAGAAAGACACAAGACAAGAGAGACTCTACATATAAGGGTTATAATTGACTGATTGTGAACCACTATATACATTATCGTGCCGGACTCTTCCAGTCAAAGTACCGAGTAATTAATTATACTCGTTAATTAGTCATTACCGCACACATACAATGTAGAAAATAGCCGTTCTTGTACGAAACACAAGGTTATAATAAAGTTAAATTTTCAACATTTAGTATCTTGGATATACACACCCTGTACAAATGGATCTGAACTATGTATAATATACGAAAATGAAGGAGTAGTAATCAAGCACGATTCATTTTCAGTGAAAAATTTCTATAATTAATGATGATTAATTATTTTTTTGTCGTTTGTTCTTTTTCCTTCCCTAATTGCGCGTTCTCTCGATACAAAGTGGAAAATTGATTTTAGATATAAACGGACCGTTTATTCCTTCAATTCAAAATTTCTTTACGCTTCAACTGCACGTGCCGCATAAAATTAGCCCATCTAGCGATTGCCGATGTCTAAAAATTCCTCGCGACAATTGAGCAACTTGCATTCGTTGCAAAATGCTTGACTTACCGAGGTCTTGTACACCTCATGTGTCAATTGCAATTTTTCGCACTTTCGTAACGTTATATCACACCTTGTGTCTTGCCTCGTTTTCGGTTTCAACGTTTCCCCGTTGTTACAGGAAAAGCGAAACGCGAAACAAAAAAACAAAAAAAAAAAAAAACAAAACATAGTCAACTGTGCTCACAGGGGCGTGGGATATACGCGTTGAATACTTCTGACGTCATTTCCCGCTCTAATTTACCTCGAAATTATCAATCATGAGGTCGGCGTTAATTAGCTGCTCGGTAACTCGTTCATACGGACGTTCTAACGTGTGTATAAATTTCAGGATGATAATATGAAGAAAACTTTTCATGAATTTCAGTAAAAAAAAAAAAAGGAGATGATAAGAAGATTGAATTAGCAAGACAAACATCTTTTCATTCCAAAATTGATGTATTTATTACGCAACTCATTTGTTTGCCGCACGTGCGAAGTCAGTGACGTCATAAATGCTGCGGCCAATCAGCAGAACCCGTTGAAAAAAAAAAAAAAAAACATCGAGTGATTCGAGTGTTTGGATTACGAAAAAAAATTAATGAATACAGACGTGAACAATTAACTGGGACAATCTTCCGTCTTCGTACAGTTCGTGAACTTGTCTATTGCTTGCGGTTCTTTCATAAATCATACCGTAGATAAATGGTGAATATCGTTGATTGCAATTAGAGTATTCGCAACTCAATTCTGCCAGTTATGGTACACGAAATATGAACGGATAACGGCGTTCAACAATATTGAAAGAGGAAAAACATTGTATGATATTTTATACGATTCAAAAGATCGATGTACTGATTATTTTTATTCAACGATCAATCCCCAAGCGTCGTTGAATGAATTTATCATCTACTGTATGCATTCGTTTGTGTATGCCTAAGTTATGAGAAAATATCCCACAACTGTTTGTTAAAATGCAAATGATCTGCTTGTAATATCGATCCTTTCGCACACCACAATATTATACATAACGCGGAGACGTTTGTCGTCTGCAATGATCCACTGAACCGAGAAAATTCGCATAATAAACTTGTTTGCTTGATTGGATTTAATGCGGGGTAAATTACGGTACCGTCATAACGTATCACCGTATCGTTCTATGTAAGTAACGTACAAGTGTTATTAAGTTTAGCTCTCCACTTTGTCGTCGTATGCCATTGTATAATGAGATAAGAAAGGCACAATGACAGCAAAAAGAAAAGGGGCGAAGTAAGGTGTTTCAAAAACAGATTGGCAAAAGTTAATTACACCGTCTTAATTGTACGCCGGCTTACTTTTCACTCTCATTCATCAGAGTCCAAAATATACCGTCAGTTATACGTATATAATTCACTTGATTTTACTCTTTCGTGAGATTTTTCCTTCGGCGTCAATTTCCTCTCTTTAGCAAAATACCAGCTTCGAGTGAAAAGCATCTTTTATAATTATCCATCGCGAGTTCAGACGAAATTTTTTACTATAATCTTAGAAGAGAAAAGGAAAAAACAAATGGAACCAGTATTACGATACATGTATAATAAAGTTTTGAAATGTCTGAATGACGTTGTCTTCTTCTTGCGAAATAATAGAAGATATGTTTATTGACGTAAAGATGAGCATTGTATTTACAGATATTTATTATTTTTACTCACCCTTGTTCGCCGCCCCAAATGATTGTATTTTTTTCCAACCCTTCCAGCCTTTTCGCCACAGCATTACAGCCTTTGCTTTTCGTTGTGAATTTCCGCCTCCAGATTCTGCAGACAGCTCCGGTGTACTTGTTCTCACATATCCACGACTAAGTGACCCCAGTCCAGATCTACACGTGTGAAAAATGATTAGTCTAAGTGTATACTGAAACAATTTGAACGGAGCTTGCGGAGAATTCTGTGTTTTGTGAATATTCCTACCGTGTCATAAAGAGTATAATTATATAATTTGTCGAAGTCGATGAAGTTTGTGGGAGACAAAAGTCGACTATTGCTAAACTTGAATTCGAAATAGTTCACACCTAGTTTTTTGTTTTTGTTGCGGTAATCAGAAATGTAGACTTTGAAATTTCTCGTTTATTTTACAATAAGAATAGTGAAATTTATTGAGTAAAAAAAAAAATTCTAAAATTTACTTTCATCGTATAACTTTGATATTATTTAAAATTCTACGAAGATTCACAAGATCGGACTTTTCTCAAACATTGACTAACACATAGCACAACTATTGCCACGGTATATCGTTCCGCATCTGTTTTTTCTGTAAAAGATTCACAACCATAGTTAAAATGCATGGATTTTGCCAGACTATAAAAATTCCGTGACATTTCCAAGTTCTCCGAAATTTCCACTTTCATAGCCACCCTGAGTGAAGAAAAGATATTCAAAAAGAATGCGTGAAAATGTGGGTTTCGAAGCATGTTGTTCAACGATTGTATGATTGAAAGTGAAGAAAAAACAGCAAACCGAGGAGGCATTCAACTGATTCGCACAAGGAGGTCGTAAATTTAACACTTGGAAAGTAAATGACTAAAATTGTATTCCTTGTGATCGCGAGAAATCATACGAGATAACTGAATAGATTGAAAATCGTTGTAAGTTTTGTTTACGATAAACGCCACTTGTTTTCAATTCGTAAAAATTTCCACCCTACAAAGTGATTTCCAATGATTTCCCCAGCGTTCTGATTAATTTCGTATCATTTCCTGTAATTCCATCTGATCCTGATCTGGAAATCGCCTGAAACACTGGGAAATCATTGAAAATCATGAGTAAGATCAGAAGTTAATAAAAATGCCTTGTTACGCTGTACAGTAATGAAAATCAAACGATTTTAAAGGTAAAAATCGCTCGAAACCAATGTCACTGATTCGTAAAGATTAATTTGACTTCCAAACGAATGGCCCAAGGCTCGCGTCAAGTTCACACACCGAAAAGCGGACTCGCGACAAGTTCGATTGACAAAAGGTCGGACGTATTAAGGTATGATAGCTGACCTGTAACTGGCGCTGGAACTGCCGCTAAAACCGCTGTCCAAATCACAGGCAACGGGTGATAGTAGCTCGTCGGTTGGACTTACGGGGGCAAGTAGCTCCTCCGTGGAAGTTCCTCTTTGACCTCGTTGACCTCTGTCGTTCTGGACCGGACAGTTAGACCCGGGGGGCATCAGCATCGCCTCGACGCTGAGGTTCAGCTCGCCGAGTACTCGCCGATGCCGCGACTGTACTCGCCTCACTTCTTCGGCCACCAAAGATCTCCTCGATCCGTGAATCCCCCTTCGACATTGCCTACTGTCACGGAAAAGTCGAAAATTAAAGACCATGATACCTGCACCGGTGGTTCGTCTCCTTCCTACTTCGGGTGCTTCAATTTATAAGCTCCACGTAAGCTTGAGACTACGATGGATACAATTGTAAGTCAATGTGAGGTTCGTGCTCGATAAAACTAAACATGCGGCTTAGGGCTGGCCGTAAGGGAGCCATCGAACTTTTCATTTTCACACTGCAGGTTCCAAGTTGACAGGAAAAAAAAAAAAAGATTAATATCCAATTCGAGTTTTGAACTACAAATTCAGAAACGTGATTAACAATTTACAAAAAGACTGCAGGTTACCGTATTACACGAAAGTATGACGAACTGCTATAATGTGATGTAATGTAATCCACCGTTACAAATTTTGCATATCTGAATTTGGATTTGTTTTGGGTGACGCAAAAAACCTTCGCCTACTAATTTCTACCAAAATCCAAATATTTGTGAATTTTTTTCTCACCATATTGGATTTGCCACTTTGGATTTCGCAAATCTATTACGTCAGATTCGTGATCAGCCGTTCAACAAACCTTTGAGGACCGATTTTCATGAAAATCAAAATGTTTTTAGTTTTCTTTCAGCATATTGAATACGTTAAATTTAAAGTTTGCAAATCTGACTTTAGATCCGTGATCGACGATACAAAAAACCTTACGGTATAAATTTTAATTCGAATCTATTCACCCATTTTCAAAATATCACCGTTTTCATTTTATATGTTCGCATTTTGTTATTGAAATGATTCAAAAATCACTGAACCGATCAAAGCCAAATTCTAATCAGTTATAAGTTTGAAAAAGTCGCGTCGATTGAGATCAAACTCATTGAAATCCGACAACTCGATCCCGAGATATCGTCGGACGAAAAAAAATGATCTACAAATCGAAAAACCGAATTACAGGTTTTATAATTTTCAACGATAAAAAGACAGTCCAACTATCAATTTGTGATCAAATTATAAAATTTTCCGATAAAATCGAGTCAGTTTTGCTTTACAAAAGAAAAAAAAAAAAGTAGCTTGATCATTTCTACCGCACATATTATCATAAATTTCTAATATGGATCAATAAACTGAAACGGTGTAATCATTTTTATGTCTTCCAAATGTAGATTTCCAAACATGTAATACTCGAGAAGTACGGACATTTTAATACTACAAGTAACTGATACACGTCATACGTATCAAGATAGAAGTAAAAAAAGAAAAAAAAAAAAATCTTAAGTAAAGTATTGCGTAAGTATTACGCATACAAAATACAACCTACATCCACGATCAATCAAAAGGTTCAACTAATTGTTCGTTCAAGTGACAAAACGTCGAGTGGTATATAATTTGAGAGGCCCTGAAGTAAGTTTGTGGAGTGCAGGGAAAATTTTAGATAAAGCGAGATAAAGCTTTGAATCCCTGTAGAGATATTTTTTCCACGATTCTTAACCCGCGTATAAATTAATCCGAGGAATATTTATTGGTTGTACCTGCCCGGCCCGTATAACCTTAAACCTGTTTAGAGATTCCCTGCGAGAGCAGAAGCTTCGGTAGTTTCAGGCCATTCCTACTTGCAGCGAGAGGCAGTAAACCCCTTGTATCAATAAATACCCATGTGAATTCAATAAAACCCTCGCACCCCAGTAATTTTCAAGAGAAGCATGAAAATAAAACACAACAACGACGAAAACCTAGAGAAAATCTCTTCTCGGGCACATCGTCCGTAAAGAGATTGTATCGAACTGACTTCGGTAACGTTATCGTAACGAAACTTTGGTGAAAAAAAAAATCACTATTTTCTTAATATTACAATGATTTTTCAGGAACTATGATTTCAAAATATGACTGTGTTTTGTTTTGTAACGGTGTAATGAATTTCAGACATTTCAACAATCGCGAAATAACGCTTTTTCCTCATCAGCACGAATCGCTACGATAACGTTACTAGCTTCAACATGATTCGAAGGCTATTAGAATTTTCAAATAAGGAAAAAAAACCATGTATGCACACTGTACTAATTTGTAAGTCAGTCTTCGCGGTAGCGATTAAGATAGCAATTAGGCTGAGAGAATTCGAAACTTTTTCAATTTCAAGTATGCACCTTATATATGCTCTGGTAGCAGATTAGTTTTATATACCTGTGTACGTATGCATGTACGCACACACAGTCTAAGGTCAACGACGACTACCGCATGTAACTTAACACGTGGATTTGATTACGACAATTATTTACACACATGTGGTCAGACTCGTCTGCGCCTTATAAATTTTCATTCAAGGTATGTAAAAATCGTCAAACGAAGTGAGCGGCCCCCAGTTTTATTTTCTTTCCATTGGACCATTAGAAACGCGCGGGGGACAGAGAAAAGGATTAAAAAGATAAAATAAGAGAAGAAAAAACAACAACAACAACAACAAAACGCTCACAGTCAATCCGTTCATATCTTTGGAATTTGTAGAATTTTGACCTCAACCTTCAGACCGCCGACCGCCCGGCACACCCGGTATGCATTCGACTAGCGATATATACATTCAGTGTTTATATATATATATTTATATATATACATATATATATATATACACAGTCAGAGAACTTGCAACGAATGCCGAAGAACGACGCGGTGGAAGCCGCAGAATTCGACCACCCATGGAGGTTTTTTTTCGGCTATAGTCATGCTGTATACTGTAGTATTTATACATGAATGTAAGACGTATAAGTTGCGCGTGTGTATTGTGCATGATATACGAAGCTATTATTTGTTAAATTTCGTTGATGAAAATGTAGTTTTAGGTATTGGAGTAATTTCGGCTGGTCGTTTCGTTTGTTGTAAACTTGAGGTACAAATTACGGAGAAACTGTCTACGTACTTCTGATACGAATTTTTCTGCACGTATCTGTTCTTAAAAATTGTATATCGCTACGAAATATAGCATACTAGTCGGAAGAAAGGGTCCAATGATTAACAGGTTAAAATTAACGAAATAAGTTGTTGTTATCAATAATAAAATTATAATACGACATCGCATTGGTGTGAATAAAACTAAGGTGAACAATAATTGCAATATTGAATAATTACGAATGAATTACAGTAATAAGTAACATCGATCGGTAATCGTAGAGTGGGTGGGAGTAGAAATGTAGAAACATCGAAAACTGGAAGCGTCAAAGTATCGATTTTGTAAAAAGGCACCTAAACATACCGGGTGGAATTAAAACATGTAAAAATTTTAAATGTAGAAAGGACAAAATATAAGAAACTAAACTATGGAATGACCGGCACGGATAAGAAAGGAGCAAACCGAAACACATAGAAATTTCAGAAATTTTGGTTATTTACACATTTTCTTTCCACATTTTAACCCAGATCCAATGATGTTAAATAATTAAACCTTGTTTGATCCACTTTCAGAATTTCGAAATTTCGATGTTCCAGATTTGAAAATTTTCGCAATTTTGGAACCATGACTTCTCGGAGTTATACCCTATCGGCATTTTGAGCGTCGATTTTCGGACCATTCGCAACTTTGATGCTTCATCAAAGTCGGATTTCTTTGCTTCAAGTTTTGCCATGAAAAAAAATGTGGAATTTGGTGCTTTCGGAACTTTTCAAATTCGGAATTTCAACCCCGCCGCATAAAACTGAACTGCATTTTTCTATTTCTAAAAAGTTTAACACATTCGGCTGCTAATTATGGCCGCCAGCTTGAGCTTCATGAGATGCTCTCGCCTTCGTCTCTGCACTACACCTTTAATTAATAGTCTATCTTGAG
The DNA here is from genome assembly GCF_021901455.1 of Neodiprion lecontei. Classification (NCBI taxonomy): domain Eukaryota; kingdom Metazoa; phylum Arthropoda; class Insecta; order Hymenoptera; family Diprionidae; genus Neodiprion; species Neodiprion lecontei. Next base: position 9,390,318 of record NC_060264.1, on the reverse strand, counting down.
GAAATTCTCTCTCTCTCTCTCTCTCTCTTTCCTCTGTATAATACCCATGTGCCACCTATGTATACACTAATGCATCAATGCATACGCATACACACGCAGAGAGAAATAGCGTTCTCCTTTATACTTTTGACGTTACCTCTAACAGCTACTGACCACCAGGACGCACGTTCAACTTGTCGGTTCCGAGGCTCTTATACTGCTCCTTCACCCTTGTAACACAACCTGCACGGTTACGGCTTGCGCTCTGCTCACGAAGCAACTTATTATTTAGTCTAGATCAGTGTTTCTCAATACATCAGGTGTATGCATGCACGACTTCGGTGCTGGTACCAAGTACTCCAAGTATAAACGTCCACATCGGAATGCCCGACATGTAATAAAACAATATAAACCTTGTCGCCGACGATGTCCCATCAGTTGTACGAAATGATACAGTATCGCAGTTCATCTATCGCATGGTCTTTGAAAATCTTTTACAATACATTTTTCATTGGAGAAATTTCATTCATTATTCGACTGTCCGTCATCGCGTCTTAGAATTTTTCAAACAACAGTGCGATTTTTTATTATCCTTCTGTATGTCCGTTCAAATTCAACTCTGCTATTTTTTACTCTTCTTTTTTATTCTTTTTTCAATTCACGCACCTGATCTATTCACCTAGGCTGCGTACCAAGGATGAAGAAGTTACGTTTTGTGCACGTCATCGATCGAGTTTCGCAAATATAGTTCATATTCTGGGACGCATAAGCCGGGACAATGTCTTGAAAGTTGAAAATCAACCGCGCATGCGCGAGTTTTATCGGCTGGCCATCCCGAGTTTCAGCTGTCAAACTCTGTTTCTGCCGGCGATGTAGTTGATACGAATTTTCGAGGTTAGAATCGCAAATAATTGAGGTGCTGACCCGGAAAGGTTTGGGAAGCATTTGTTATTGGGTCGGAAAGTTGATTCTTCAAAGAATGGTCGGAATTTAATGCTCATGCTCTTTGAAAATTCAAACGTACACATTTTGTTTACGTTGGCCCCCTGCATCGCATGCAAAAATGAGACGAATGAGATTGAATTATTTGGCGCATGCGCGGTTGATTTTCAAGTTTCAAGAGATTGTCCCGATATAAGGTGTGTGATAAAGCTACGAATAGAAAATAGGCGAGCAATTTAAGCGCATCCCGTACGGAAAAAAACCTCCGCTTGAGTGTGAATTCGTAACCCCAACTCATAGATAATGCTAATTTCCCATAAGAAGAAAGTTAGGGGTACGATTTTACACCCAATTTGGGTTTTTTTTCCGTGAAGGATACCCAGCCAACTATTATACGAAATGCGATGATGACGTACGAGCGTTGAGTTGAGATAATATTGAATCAAATTCTCCAATTACGTGCTATTTTCGTAAGCACAAATTGCTTCGACGGCGAAGGGGAAGTCAGGTACGTGATATATGCATCCATGTGCATACGTGTACATGATGGATGATTTCTTACAGCACGAAAAGAAAGACAGAAGCATTTTATAACTCTCCTGATTCAATAATTTGTAAATACTGTCGAATAAAATCATCTGTGATTTTTATTTTTCACTCAAGTTTAGTCATTATTCTGAAGTTCAAAATTGTCAGATGTCAAATTATTTTCGGGCCACATTCACAGGAGTCCGTAGAAATGGTGTATTTAAATTTACTAGCACTATGACTTAATTTATTGTTCTATATTTTTACGGGCGATTTGAATAATCTGAAATAAATAACAGAAAATTGAAGAAACAATTCCGGATACATCAAAAGATTGCGAAATGTATTTACATCATTTTATCATTTATTTTTTTTTTAATTTGTTAACACCTTTTCAATTTTTTATCTGTAACTTTCTCGCAATTGATTCGCAACGATAGTTATATAATTCAGAACTTCCAAGCCAATGAAGATACTTAGAGAGATACTTGCACCGTCTTGCTGTAAGTTTTTCAAATTTTCGTATAATTGCAGGTGTAATTGCTTGTAATTTCGTCAGTTTTGAGAATAAAGAATAAAAATAAAAAAAGAAATACGGGTAGTTGTTATATAAGTATCTGAGAGCACTACCAGGTATCCAATTAGAATGAAATTGGGAATCTGCCGATTGAATACTTTCGATATTTCTCTTTCTACCTCAATTTTCCAAATATTGAAGCTAAAGTAAGCAGCCAAATTACGATTTCTGCCATACGACGCTTGTCTTTGTTAGTGCATTTTTAGTTAGTTACATAGTAATTAGTGCGTTGATACTCAATGCTATTGTATGATTCGTCTCTTCGTTGATGATCCTACTAACGAACTCAATTCCAAAATCAGATTGAATTAGGATTTGCATTCAAAAGAAAAAAAGCTCCCACCTTTATACGTGCATAAGGCAGAGAAACAAGGAATAATCGAGACCTATTTTTTCTTATTTATCAGAAAAAATCAAGAAATTAATAAAAGAAGATATAAATATATTCAAACGATTTTCGTTTTCTCTGCTCAAAATGTGTGAAATATTTTTGCTTCTCAGCGAAGACCATCGATACCATCGTATAACGCAATAACATCAGAATATTTTTCGAGTATCATTGTATTTCGCCAAAATGACCATTTTCAATCGCGACTTCTTCCTCTGCCTTTTTATACAAACGAGGGACGAGTACACTTGGCCTCAGTGATTCTGAGGCGACTAATTTTTCCAACGAGTCGATTACGTTGGCAATGCAGAATCAGCGGGCAGCGCCACCACCGGTCGATAGCAAAAGCAGCTCAATCTATGTAAACATAACCTAATCTATGAGCGTCGAATTTTGTGTTTTTGGGTTAGATTCTACGGTCATGATTTATGTTAGAACGTAATACGCCCACCACACATCCGTAAGGGAAACGCAGCCGTGTCACCCTATCCGTTATGACCGCCGAATTTTGTATTTTTAGGTTAGATTAGTGATGGTAGGAATGAAATCACAATCGTACCCGTAAGTCACGACGCTCGGATCTATTCCCACCTCTAGGGAGAGTGGACTGAACGAGAAACTGACTATAAACAGTTCGGCGTGAGGCTTGATATTGTATTGACAACGTCTGTTGATTCCAACGATTAAATACCCAAGTTTTATATTTACTCTGTGTTTCAGTTTTATTTAAATTAAGTTCTGACAAGTAAACGGTCACGGGTTATATTGCGTTCACAAAGATTGAGCCTGTTTCGCAGCCGGCCGAGGGTGGCGCTTCGGTCTGATTCAGGACTGCCAACGTAACGGACTCTTCTAGAAGAAGACAAGCCGTCTCACTGCGGCCAAAGTGCACATAGCTCGTACGGATACACGACAGTGTCTCTCACCTTATCTCCGATATTTCCTCGTAGATATTTTCCTCCGTACCGTAACGAGTGACGTAAGTGTGCCGTCTGATTGATTCCTGGGCGTTTGTTTGTGCCGGTTGTTGCTGCAGAGAGGCATGACGAACCTGGGGGTACTGGGCGTGGGAATGATGATGAAAGACCGATGGATGCAGCCGACTAGGTCCAGGCTCGTAATAGGCGTAGGCATAATCCTGCGCCGAGGCGACGACCGTCTGACTAGAGTGCCGGGGCGTCGAGGATGACGTCGGCGAAGAGGGAATGACGCTATTTGGCGGCGGCGGCGTTGCTGCGTTCCTCGAGGGCGGTGGATAAGGCGGCGGTGGCGGGAACTCCAGGTTGGCTCTCCGAGGGATGGAACCTCCTGGAGCCAGACCTGGTCCACCCGCACCGAGGGAGGAGGCCATTGTTCATCCTTCGCTTGCTGCCACCTTCTTCTTCCCGTTCGCTCCCCGCTTATTTCGCATCTTTTTCACACCACATCCTGGTGCTGAAAAACCAACAAGAACATTGTTATGTTTATATATTTATACTCCGTACACCGTTTGCATAATGAAAATTCGTGATAAACAGCAGAAAAAACATCGCCAGGAATATTATTTGCGCATGTGATACGTAATAGTTAAGTTGATCTGAGCGAAATTCGAATTACGCAAGCTGGGATATCAACAATTTGAATCAGATTGAAGTTGGTCACGTTACTTGTAAGTGTAACGATGCGTGTGTAAAAAATCCTGAAAAACCTAACAAAGTAAAATATAGTCATATTTTGGTAATCTAATTTCATCGGTGAAGTTGGCAACAACGCATTAAGAAAAATATCAGTATTATGCATCTTTACAAGGATTCATTTGAAGGAATTAAATTTTCAAGATATGCGCGGTACGTTTTACATCGTTGATATGGGTTTGATAAATTTCAAAACAACGCTGTAGTTGCAAAATAAAGATTTTTATCAAACGTATTATTCGTTGTAATTGCGTTATTGCTTCCAGTGTCATGATTTTTTTCACCATGCTGAAATTAGTAACGTTATCATAACGATTCATACTGAGGAAAAAAGGTTACTTCGTGATCTTGGAATTGTTTGAAAAATTCGGTAAACCGTAATAAAAAAAAAACATACTCATATTTTGAAGTCTTCGTTCCTTCAAAGTTATTGTAAAAATAAGAAAATAGTGATTTTTTCTCCATTATTTCGTTACGATAACGTCGCTAACTTTGATCTCATATTTTTTCTCAACGTATCACAACTGTATCATTACTAACTACACCCTCGTCTATTTGAAGATAATACAAATTTACTGTTTTTTATTTTAGTCCGATTCCATTATTTTTGAGCTGATTTTACTCATCGACCAGACCGAAATCCCAAAAATTGTTTGATAGCCATTACATTTTTTCCCCAACTTTAGGTTATGTATTAAATTCGTAAAAGCAACGATGATCTTCCCATAAAATAATGAGAAAAACATACGCAACAAAGTGATTAAAAATGGTGGAATTTTTTTGATTGTCGAGCAGCCGCCGACTGTGTACGCAAGGTACGATACATTGGATCGATGGTTTCGGATATCGAGCGGATTAAGTGAACCGAATTAATAAGACAAGGTTTATGGCGACACATTAAGGGTATTTCGATTAATGTTTTTCTAACAACCGGCTCTACAGCTGATGCGTTCTTCTTTTTCTGAGAAACCCAGCGATGCGTGTTGTACACCCTATACCATTATACCACGTAATATTACGCCCAAGAGACATCCGTAAGGCGAACGAAGATGTGTCACCGGGCTGAAGTTGGTAACGTTAACGTATGGAAACGTTGAACCATCAAATTACTATTTTGCGCCTTTACAATAATAGTTGAATTTACGATGTATGAGTTTCACGATGCTGTATTAACGGCGGGGCGGAGTTGAAGTTCCGAAAGCGCCTAATTTAACTCGAAGTTAAAAAAAATCAAACTTTGACGAAACGTCAAAGTTTCGAATGGTCCGAAACCCGACGTTCAAAGTTCCGAAAGGATGAATATGGGAAAACTTTTTAATCTGAAATTTCACCACTTTGATCTTTCTTTGTTTTGGATTTTTCATATTTTCACGTTCGGAATTCTGGTCATTCTGATTTTCTGTTTTTCTCACCCCCCCCCATGAGTAAACTACGCTGTTTATGTTTCAATTATCGGAATTTTACTCCATCGAAACTTTACTTTTACATAGTTTCGCTCTATCGGAACTTTGATGTATCGTCAAAGCTTGATTTCTTTACTTCAAAATTTCGCCACCAAATAATTCGGAATTAGGCGCTTTCGGAACTTTTCGAATTCGGAACTTCAACCCCACCCCGATTATGCGTGTTTATTATGTATGTACAGTATATTACACAGATTATAAACAAAGCACGATAAATCTGAGAGAATTATCGTACGCGCAATTTTTTACGGCGCTGATTGTCTATTGTTGTTGGTATATTTTTTTGTTATCGGTTTTACGTAAAAACTCACCGTTTAAAAATTATTAAACATGTTTGAGAAATTGGGAAAACATGAAAAGAAATTTTTACACCAGCGGTAATTTCATCATGTGTGAAAAATACCGTATGAAATAAAATTAAAAAAAAAATGTAATCCCAGCTCTCTTGAATCGTTGATAATGCGGCAGTATAAACGACGACAACGGCTAAAGGCATTAGGACAGGAGCGTTAATCGCACGATGACGTCACAATAATTAACAGCTCCGAAGAAGGAAAGCAGCGTGTGAATTTAGTTCATTCAACCGCGTGTCCAGAGCGCGCGTTTTCTCGTATTAGAGACAGTTGTGAGAAATGAATAACATTCAATTACGTTATATATGTTACGAGACGAGTTACACTATACGTGTAACGTACAAATTATAATTACGATTCAACTGGTAAAAATTTGACAGTATGTTTAATACGTCGGTTTGAAACTTGGTCTTTGTTTTCAACACTCAAATTATCTCAATTTGAATATCGTAACAATGCCACTTCTCACCTTTTTCAAGATAATAATTCTGTTCATTTTTTTTTCTTTTTTCAGCACCTCAAAAATGTCTGATTTATACAAATGAGTGTTAAAACAATTTGAAAATTTTGAAATAATCTTAAATACATTCGCGTCTTCGATAAACATTCTAAGATTTGATTGCAATTTCAATTAATTTGCACTCTAGATTTTATCGTATTTTCTGAAAATTGTATTTAAAAACAATTTTTCCTCATTTATAATTTTAAGATGTTTGATATCAATTTTTTTAAATAAAATTTGTTCCAGTTGACAAAGAATTTACAAAAAAAAAAAAGAAAGGATTTTATCACATAGGGGGCGGTCTCCGTTAAGGCGGCCACTTTTTTCCTTATCCTCTTGGATGTGTTTCATAATTGAATATCCAGTAATACTACTTAAAGGTATTCTCTGTGAATTATTACTAATTTTTCAATTTACTCGTTTCGAAAAAAAATAAAAAATTTTTTGTCACTCATACATCCAGGAAGATTGAAGTCGGACTAAAAAAAAATTCAATAGAAAAAAGTTTTGTTTTTAAACGAACTATTCAATGCAATACATGTTATATTTTTTATGGCATAAGAAAGGCTATTTTAAACGAAAAAAAAAAACGGAAATTATTTGTTTTCTTCCAACACGACACCTTTGATTTCTCTGTAAATTTTACATTGTATTTGGCAGTGCATTAGGAACGTATAAAAAAATTCATCATCGCGGAATTCGAATTCTTGGCGAGTAGAAAAAATATTTTATTGATAATAGTTGAATTAAGGTACATCGAGTTCCTCTTTTTCCACGAACTATTTAATGCTATAATCGTCAATAACGTGACGTAAATGAATCAATTCAACATAGTTTTAAAATTTTCAGTAAATTCCAACAAAGTAAAGCATAAATCATATTTCGGAAACCCAAATGTTTCAAGATATAATTTTATAGTTGCCCAAAGAAGCACAGAAAAAAAAAGGCAAAATCAACGCAAAGGTCAAGTCTCGAAGAATACCTGCGATTTTTTTCCAACCGAAAATGTCGCACCGGTGTTCAGAATAACAACAACAATAACTTTTCACCTAGAGATGCGATAAAAGGCGCGACAGCGTGTGACAAAAAAATTTCATCACCCGAGCTTATTTGGAGCGTTGTATAATACACAAAGGTTAATACACAAAAAAAAAAAATTCGGTGGTATCTTTGACCACGAAAATAATAAAATTCGTGAGAAAACTAGCTGTTGTGTATGTTAAGTGGCGGTGGGGGGGGATGCAGGTGTAGGATAACGGCTTCGTTGGATGGGATTATGGGATGTTGGCAAGGAACACACACGACACAGTCGGTTAATTCACGGAACGTTATACGTGCCGCCACGCGTATACAAGCACCGTGTGTGTATCTTTGTCGTCACGGCTCGAATGAATGAATGAATGAATGAATGAATGGAAGATTGAGAAGAGACGGAACGAAATTGCACGCAAAACAAACATTTTCTTCCTTTTCTTATTACGTGTAAATGCAGGTTGTGTGCTTCGTTGATAAATCGGAGACACGCGGTGCAGGTGACAATGTGACTGTTAGAAATGTGGATTATGTTATTGGAATTTTATTATTACCGATGGAATGTGCACGGTAGGAGCGGAGTCGAAGTTCCGAATGCGATGAATTGCAAATTATTTTGTGGCGAAACTTTAGGAAAAGAAATCAAACTTTTACGAAACAATAAAGTTTCGAATAGCCGAAGTTCCGACGGCTCGAAATTCCGAAAATTCAAGTTACGATGGAGCAAAGTTCTGAGAAATAAAGTTTCGACGGTTTGATGTTCCTAAAATTAAAATATACTCGTACAGCGTAGTTTACTCAATGAGTGGGTGTAAAAAATCAGAGAAACCAAAAATGAGAATGACCAAGATTCCGAGCGTAAATATATCAAAAATCCAAAAAAAAAAAAAGAAAGATCTTGGTGGTGAAATTTCACCAAGTCTGAAATTCACAGAACTGAAAATCTTCGATCGTTCGGAATTTCGATGTTACAAATTTTTTAATTTTCACATTTTCGCACTTTGGGAACTCTGTCGTGTTTCGACGTATCGTCAAAGTTTGATTTTTTCACTTCAAGTTTCGGCACGAAAAACATCACAATTTCTAACTTTCGGAACTTTTCAAATTCGTAATTTCAACCTCCGCCCAGCACGATTTAGAATAATACGTATCGATATTTTATATAAAATTGTTACTCGTATTGTTTCTTCAATTTTATTTTCATTTCAGTCATTTCCGTTGCTTCCAAAGCTTATGACGACTACGATGATCAGAAGCAGGCAGCAGCAGCAGCAGCAGCAACATCACGGTTTTGGACTGTCAGATCACGTAGGAAAGATTATAGGGAATACATGTACCTATGTATCATGTATGTAGCGTATAATATAATATACTGCGGGTATGAATGCGCTATAGATGTGACGAGATCGATATGGAATTATACGAGAACGTGACAGGAGGAGATTAAAAAAAGACTTCAAATCCCTGAGAGGCGGTGGACCAATTATCAAGAGATTCCACTCGTTCGAATCGCTTATCTGTAAAATCCTGTACAAACTTTGATACACAACGTTATGCTTTCAACCCTTTCTATATGGACGAACTACATTTTTTCTTTCAAATAAAATAAAATGAAAAATTATATACCTACTAAACGAGATTAAAGTTAGTAACGTTATCGTAACGAAAAATTGGGATAAAAATCATTATTTTTTTTATTTTCACCATATCTTTAAAGGAACGACGATTTCAAAATATGGGTATGTTTTTTTTTTTTTTTTCATTAGGGTTTACCGAATTTCAAACTATTTCAAAATCATGATGTAAAAGTTTTTCCTTGGCATGAATCTTTACGATAATGTCACTAAGTTCAACATGGTCCTACTAACCGCGTGTCAATTGACATGATCGTCGAATTGTAAGAAAATAATTTACGAAAAAGAAGAAAAAGAATAGTATTTAATATAAAAATGATGGAATAGAAAAGATATTTTCATTTTAAATTATAAATAATCATTGTAATTATTATCGTAATAAAGTTGACGGAAATCTCAGAGTGGGTCTTTTTTTCATTTCAATTCAACACAGTTTTTTAAAACATGAAGAAACAAGACGCTCGTGAAACTAGACAGAAGGTAACAAGTGGGATTGTATCTCCTGTGAAACAATTATCGTAAATCTGTGATGGTACGCCCTTGACTTATGCTTATTCTCATCAAGTATAGGAACCAATAAATGCGTACCAAGAAGTGAAACTTTTTTTTGTAGATGATCGCGCATGTGGTGGAGGGATACGTACGGGCAAATTAGAGGCCGAAGCATTTCCGGTTGAAATTTATTACCCAAAATGAATGGACACGTATTATAGGGAAGGAGGGAGAGGACCGAGTTCGTCTTTTAAACTTAAAACAATAATTTCATACCGCTCCGAGATACGATAAGATTAAGAAGGGCGAATGAAGTTTGAAGTTGTTGAATGATTGATTAACCGAAATCGAAGAAAAGTGAAACTTTATCGTCCGCTGCTGCTTCGGTGCATAAATTTTTATATGGGGCATTCCATGCCGAATCTAGCGATCTTGATTTCAACACTAATTTTCATTTCGTTGATAACTTTGTTTGGGTGACAGGTCCACAATTTATGTTTTTATACCTTCCTTTTACAGAATCACTTTGAGGTTACGAATCAGAGTTTTGCCTGTTTTGAAAAATTATCAAAAATTTGTTTTCAAGATTGTTTCAGGATTTTTGAAAATAATTTTAGATTGACGGGAATCAATGCAGTTACTAAAAACGAAATGAGACCGTCTATTTATTCATCCTTCAAGTCACTTTGGTAATTCTCGTAGATTAGAACGTCGTTCGGGTTACTTTACCACTTGGATGTTTAAAAAAAACAAAAAAATCGCGAAATAAAATTTAATTTCAATGGCGTTTTTACAACAGTTGAAACAGTTTCAGCATATTTTTTCACGACATTACGAAAACGTTGAACATTGAATTTTTTCAATCAATAATAATCGGTCCACCATAAATCCAATCTATAAATCGATTGAGATAAAAGACAAGGAAAAAAAATAAACGTACGAGAATTTTTCGTCATTTTTAAACAAAGTTGAACTTTATGAGAGTGTTTGGATAAAATCATCATGACACAGGCAGTTTCAAAGATGCTACAATTTATCGTGTCCTGGAAAAAAAAAAAACAATAAAATAAAAAATAGTCGTGTTTGAAATTGAATTATTTGCCATGGAATACACCATATATATCATGTATGTGTATAATATCATTTACGATAACGACGCATCAGCGGCGTTCTTCTCAACACGGGGAGCGGCAAGCAACGATCATGGATGGACCGCAGCAGCTGCTGCTGCTAGAGCCAGCTCTTTCATTATTGATATTTAAAAGAAGTTTGTATAAAAAAAAAAAGTCGATTTTATGCTCTTACGTAGAGACTCTTGCGGTCGCCCCTAACAAGTGGGTATAACACTTCAATGGAAGTTATTTTTCTTTTCTTTTCTTGCCTTTCCTTTATTTCTCTCATTCTTAATCTTCTTTTCCTTCACCTCTTTTCCCTCGTCTTCGATGAATGTGGCAGCGCGCACAATTCCCAAAATCGTTTCAGGCTTTATACGTTACATATAAATTTTGATGCCACTTTCCAACTGCGTTGCTAATTTTTATGCTAAATATCGGATTCTACAATCGCGGTTTTTTCATCAAACATTCCGGAAAATTTCTTATTGATTTATGAATTATTTTCTGACCGATCGGAGACGCAGATTGTTCGGGGGACGAAATGAAAAAATTTTATTCGCCAATTTGCCTAAATCAGCGGTTAAATACAATAAATCACAGTAAAAGTTTCCTAAATACGTATTTTTCCAGCGAAGTCAATATAACCATCGTACAAAGCTTGTTTATTTTCACTGCGTGTGAAAAAAAGGTATTCAATTAATTATAATCCAGCTGGTGATTCTCAATGGAAAAATTAGTGGTGGTTTATATATCCCAAAACACTCGACTGATTTATGTATGTTTTACATGAGAAAATGTGCTCTTTAGTGAATTGTGAACCACTTTCTATATTGGCTTGGAGGTTGAGCAGAATGCCCACAAACCTCAATAGAAGTTGGTAAATGTAAGAAATATCGTGTAACTACAGTAGAAGATCGATGGGGGAAAATAGGTACGTGTACGTTTATTGACCGGAGTGCAGTTTACAAAGAATTTCCGATAACTAATAATAAAAGCATGCCTATGTGTATAATACCGCACGGAAAATCCAGACAAAGCACTGCCGGGAATTAAATCTATTCGTAGACACACGATATGAGGCATGATAAATTACTGAGAAGGCTGAAACATCTGTTGACATGGAGTTTCGTTCGTTAGTGAAAGAGACTGGTATTTACAAAATTATTTGAAATTTGTACGATTGCTTTTCAAGTAGCTATTTACTGAATTCTCTGAATTACCACGGCTCGTTTTATCAATAACCGAGTGATTTTGGGGCAGGATTGAAGTTTCGAATTTGAAAAGTTACGAAAGCGTCTAATTCCGAGTTACTCGGTGCCGAAAGTTGAAGTAAAGAAATCAAACTTTGCAGAAACAAGCAAGCTTCGAAGGATCGTAAACCCGACGGCTCAAAATTGCGAAGTGCGATAGAGCAGTTTCGATAGAGTAAAATTCCGAAAATTAAAATATACTCCGACAGCGTAGTTTACTCAACGGGTGGGTGTAAAAATGAGAAAAGCTGAAAATCTGAATGATCAGGATTTCTAACGTGAAGAAAATATGAAAAATCCAAAACAAAGGAAAGATCAAGGCGGTGAAATTTCACCAAACCAGAAATTCAATGTTTCAGATTTTAAAATTTTCACATTATCGCACTTTCGGATCTTCGCAGTTATGCCCTTTCAATATTTCGACCCTTCGGAACTTTGGGCATCGAGTTTCGGACCAATCGAAGGTTCGACGTTTTGGCGCATCCAGAACTTTTCAAATTCGAAACTTCAACTCTACCCCGTGATTTAAAATTACAAAATATTTACTCATCAATTTTTTTTCCTTTCATCAAGTTACAGAGAATTTCTCGTCAATCGAATAAACGTCTAGTGCACGGGATAAACGCAACTTCAAAAAACGAAAACGCACGTAGAAACGCAACAGGCTACGCGCAGATACAATAAACTAAAATACATCCGGCGTAGGTAGGTTAAATTGGTACGTCTTTTACAGTTCGTCGATTCGAGTGCGTTCTCCATCATCTGCCATACGCTCATTCTACTCACTCAATTATACGCCGGACGATCCCGCATCGCCTCGTTACTCATTACGCGCACGCAATTTAGAGACGAATGATGATTTCGTTATTTCATTTGATGAGATATCGCGACGACAAGGAATGAAAAACTATCGCTTTTTAGGCTACCTTATGGTACAGAACGAAGGGGAAAAAAAAAACCCCCGGAAAGATCGTTCGTCAAAGTTTTCTCCTCCTGCCTACTTAGTTTAGAGATCCTGACGACGATTCGTTTCAATTAGGATAAATTGTACTTCGATCAGTGTTATTATTGTTGCAGATTGTCCGAACTCGTCGCGCGGCGTGTCTTTTCCTTCGACAAACTATGCTGGTCAAATAACGAAATAGGGTGGGCTGGGTACACAGACAAGTATTAGATCTGTGTATGCACATGCGTTGGGGAAGAACGGAAAGAAAACAAAGGTCGGGCACATCGGGCACGTTCGTCCTTACATTAATAGTCGCTTCGACACGCAATAGGGTCCCATCCACTTTACACACACTTTTTCAACTCCGGACAAGGCTAAGAATGATCAGGCCGGTGCGGTTCGTAGTAAAAAAATGTTGAGACGAAGAAAAATCAGATTTCTCAAACGTTGTGAAACGAAAATTGTCGAAGGAAAGACACGCAACAAGCTTATAGCAGAACACGGTGACTAGAAACGATAAACAAATACACATACATATTTGAATACGAAACAAACAAAGGAGAGTTGTAAAACGGGTCGTCTCGGAGAGCTAATGAATACCGGTGTTTATGTTGCCGTAAAAATATAGGTATATAATGTATATTATGTATGTGTAACCCGAAACACCCCAAGTTCAGGTTTCAACCCGAATTGTGTACGTGAAGGTAATCCCCCGGGCTTTGCGAGTAATTTAGCTTATATTCGCCACCTGGCGCGCATTTTAAATTATCCCCCGCGAGCAGGAAGGGAAGGTATGTCAAAAGAAAAACCGAGTAAAAAGACAGACGTAGGAAAAAAAAAACCGCGAGTCGCAAACGCTTTGCTCGGCGTAATATTATGCGTATAATACGCAATCCAAAAGTCGCGGAGAGAATAAGAAGAAGAACCGTTACAGTTTTGTTTACACTAAATTTGAATTGTAAAGTTATGTAATACGTAGGGGGGCGCATAAACGTGATCACACCGTAAACAGAGCGCTTATACGACGCATGTGACAACAATAATCCGAGGATAAATTTATAACAAAAACATGAGATTAACCCGACGCTTGAAAAGCGATGAGTTTGTATTATATGTAATATATTCTTCTTGTTTCACTTCTCGTCACTATTACTCGGGGATTGTTGCGAATGTATATTCGAAAAATTATTTATGGATTTTTAAGATGATACGTTGCATGATAAATTATCTTGTCTAACTGATTTTTAACGCAGACATTATGTTGATACGATAGTCGAAAAAAGTGTTGTGAACTGATCATTTTAAACATTTGCGCCTTGTTACGTCAAAATTTAAATTCTGAAAATACTAGATCTACGCTTTGTTTTCAGGGGGCGCCCTGGTCGACTTCGACATGATTATGAAGTTAGTAACGTTACTGTAATGATGCATGTATAGGAAAAATCGTTACTTCGCACCCTTAGCAATGTCCGAAGTTATAGTAAACTACGAAAAACAAAACATACTCTTATTTTGAAAAGCCAACTCCTTTGAAAGTCTTTTTCAAATTGAGAAATAATGATTTTTTTCACCGATGTTTCGTTACGTCAACGTTACTAGTTTCAGCATCATCTTTAGATTCTACTGAAGTTAGTAACGTTATCGTAACGATTTATGCTGAGGAAAAATTGTTATTTTGCGACATTGGAATTGTTTGAAATTCAATAAACCGTAATAATACAAGCATATTTCGAAATCTTAGTCCCTTCAAAGTCATTGAAAAAATAAGAAAATAGTAATGTTTTTCTCAATTTTTTCATTACGATAACGCTACCGATTTCAACCTCGTTTTTTTAACGAAGCCGAATGACAACGTGGTCGATTTGCATGGATCCCCGTTTATTGGGTCAAAATTACTGGTAAATCGTGTTTATATAAGCATTTAAGCCGATCAATGAAATCTCAACGAATAGCTAGACCTGCGAAATATCGATTCTTGATCCGAAAACGACGTGATTTCCGCAATCGATTCACGAATGCTTGACGTAAATCTGGTAAATCTATGGTTCCCATTACCTCGGTGCAGACTCTAACCGAAAAGCGGCCGACGGCGGACTGGATTGCTAAAAATATCCATATTCAGGGGTGTGGGAAGAACGTGAGAGAGAGAGAGAGAGAGAGAGAGAGAGAGAGAGAGAGAGAGAGAGAGAGAGAGAGAGAGAGAGAGAGAGAGAGAGAGAGAGAGAGAGACAAGGATATTAGGAGAAAACTCAGAATCAGAGCCCGAGAACCGACGACGATGAGAACCATGCTACTACGGAATTTTAGTTAGCAAGAAGACGGGCGTCCGTTTCTGGACTCCTTGCAAGGCGGCGTGAGTTTCGATCCGGGAATTAAGAGGCAATAAATACGCATTAGAGTAATAAATGACATGGTAATGGATCGTTACCTTAATTCTTGTAATCCTTGCGTGTCTCTCCTCTCTTATCCGTGTTTGTATCTCTTGATTCGTGTATGTATACGAATCTCGCAACGGCGGAACGGGGAAGAAGTTTTCAAACAAGAAAACAAAGACGAATCCGGTTGTTCAGCCCCAGTTTGCACTACCGAACGGCCGTTTTACATGCATTGTTGTTTATACCACAATGATGATGATGATGATGATGATGATGACGATTATGAGAGTAACGCCCCACGTTTTAGTCACACCACAAAACTTCCAGCAAGCACCTCATCGCGAAGGTAAAAGAGCGAGTAAACCGCACGAGTGGTAAAAATAACAATTTATTCACCGCCAAGCACTTCACTTATGGTCGGTTTAAGAGAGCAGAAGAGAGGAGGAGGAGGAGGAGGAGGAGTAGGAGGCTGGATATTAGCTGCAGGAACGCCGCGTTCCTGTTACCGGCGGCAAGTGCCCGACGACGACCTCTCAGGGTTGAGGTTGAGGTTGAGAGACCGGATTTTATCATCAAGGGGGAACAGGGGTAAAGATGAGAATGAGATTGAGAATGAAGAGGAAGCGCGCGAAACAAAAGAATACACGCGCCGCGAGCAAGCGACTCGGTAAGACTCGGAGATACTTCTCTCGACCCTTCTCTCGAGGGCTCGTCGTCGTCGACAAGGAGACGGCCTGAAGAGAACTGGGCTAAAAATCCGACGACAGAGCGCCCGAGCTCAAACGTGCTCGCCTCGCCGCTCGGCGCCGCCGCCGCCGTCGCCGTCGCTCGGTTGCTTGCTTTCTTCCTCACGAATCACGAACGCGTCCCATTGTTTAGCCGGAGAGGCCGAGGAGCGCACGAGAACGGCACAGGCCGATGCCGATAGTCCGAAGGCGACGCTTAAGCGTCACTGTCACTGTCACTCCGTCAGTCGCGTGTCCGTTTTTCGATGCAAAACGATCACGGCACGCGGGCTTCTTTCTACTCTCCGCATGCAGCCGTCCTCCAATGCATAATATACAACCTACTCGGTGCGTGAATTACCCTTGCGGTGCGAGCGCCGCGAGAGTCGCGGGCCAACTTCACGAGGCATCGAATCAGGCCGGCCAACAGGTGGCCATGTTGGTTCGTCGGCTGACCACGCGGTTCGGTCGGCCCGATTATTCACGGAAACACTCGAGAACTGACCGACTGCTGCAATTGTAACGCGGTACTTGCTCCCCGCGAAAACTTTCGATTGTTTGCCGCTATGGAAGCACACTTCGCTTCGAACGTTCGTTACGGACTTCATCATTTTGATGATTGTTATTTTTCATGCTTTTCGGCAGGGTGGCCACACACCTGCCGAAAAAACAGGTTGGTCATGGAAAACCGGGAATTGTTCGGGAAGTTTTATTTTGACCGAGGAAAAAACTAGTAATAACTGTTTTCTATCATGGGAATTAGTATGATTTTTTTTAGATGACAAATTTACTTTTTTGAGTCCTGAAAAAAATTGGCTTGAACTGTCTTTTTTTTGAATATTATATTTTTTTTCCAATCCGAATGGAATTTGAACCAAATATAGAGTTAATGAGTTGAACGACTTAGGTTTTAGTAGCTTACTAGAACTGGGAAAATGTCAGGGAAATCTGCAGGGTCTTAAGTTCTGGAAACCTGGAAATGTCATGGAATTTGTTTTTCAAAAATTTATAGCCAGCCTGTTTTATCAAAGATCGTTGTTTGCTCTTCCTACACAGCGATGAGTTCCGACAAATTGGCTCCGCCGCTCCGGGCGGAAAGTTTTCTTAGAAATCCATATTCAATAGAAGTTGTTCTTTTCCTCTTTATTCTCGAGTTAAGGTGATTGGTTGGTCGCAAACCAATACTTTTTATGTTTTGTAACCACGCATTGATGTATATTGAGTATTTATAAAATTTTGAAACCAGTAAATTACAGGAATTTTTTCGGAATTCAGTAAATGGGGCCAAAGCCTCCTGTTACACTCAATGTGGAATTCCGAACCATTGGTAAACGAGATAACCGTTTTTAGAATAAATCGAAAACCAAAATAACGAATAAGTTTCTAGGTGAAAACGGAGTCGCTGGTGATAAAAATATTAATTTGAATTAAATAATCGTAGAAATTGATTTAAACTACAAGAATTTAGTCTTCGTTTTCTTTATTGCAGCTTAACGTGAAACACAATTATCTCGACTAAATTGTAATTAAATATTTTCGATTTTATTCCAAACTTCTGGGTAACATGGTTTTTGTAAGAGCTGATTGTGAGATAAGGAATAGTCGCCCCGGATGCTATTAATAATTACTAATCAATACCTCGTGGGAGACATTGTTTAATTTATCATCTACATTTGCTACACAAAAAGAATAAATCACTGTATAATGTAATTTGTCATCTCTAATATGCAGTGTAGTCCTCTGGCGGTAGAATTGTTATGTTACTAATTGTAAATTGCATATCTGGTGTATTACCTTGCTGTATGGTCTTTTGTAATGAGAACTAGCTTTTTATAATATAATTCTTAAAAGTCTAGAAAAATACCATCAAAGCACACGACTGGAAGAATTTTTACTATAGGCATATTTTTATATTGCCTCTTTATTCGAAAGTGTTTTGGAGACCAGTGTAAATACTGTACGCAATTATCTCCGATTACGTTTCACGAGCGGATCGATTTAGGTATAATCTGTTCTAACGCATAAATGATTGGTCATTAGAACCGATGGACAGTCGTATACGTAACTTTCACAACACTGCCCTTCAGAATGCTACACTAATCGCATTTTATACTGTTAAATTTTGTTAAATTGTGGATTCATTTCGTGTGAACTGATACCTCTACAAATGCCCTGAAATGAATTTTTGATGACGTTCATATGTTTCTGTATTCCCACATAGGTGTAAACTAAATCTATGTGTATATACCTAATAAAACATAAGTAATTGATCAATATGATCTTCGACAACTATTTTGGTGATTTATGCTTGGAACAAATGAACTTGATTGACTTTGGTCACAGTTATTTTATACCTTACTACTATCGAAATTCTTTTCTTTTTGCTGTTTTTTGTATGTAGGAATCAGACCTGACACGTATCCCCGGAAACTGAATAACAACCACACGAAAGAAGCGCAACTTCTTAAAACAAAGGTTCGTTTTCGCGGAGGATCCAGCATCAAGAATTTCGTCCAAGTTCACAACGACAAAGTCACCGAAGTGAGACAAGCCGCAAGCTCACGTATTTAATTTAACAACAGAACTCGTTTTTCTCACTTTTTCTTGTCATATACCTACACCGGTGAGTTTGAATCTAATATCATCTCTGTAGTCACGGTCGCATACCGAAGAGCGGAGGGCAAGGAAACGGTACCTAAAGTCGTCGCCAGCTTAGGTGGATGGTTTGAAAAATCTTATCGTGAGTGCGACCCAATTGAAAAGAGCTCCGGGGCTGATCTCATCGTCGGCGTTCCCTGCAAGGAGTGTATAGGTACAGTCATGTTCATTACTGCTTAAACCTTCCGGCTAACTTGTTTTCGGTCCGAAACAAAATGCGAGTTCGATTCTATACGAATTATGTGTACAATGACTTTCATTCTCTCACGTCGGCTGCGTTGCCGGTCATTATCACAAAATTCGCATAGAATCGAACTCGCATCTGGTTTCGGACCGAAAACAAGTTAGCCGGAAGTTTGAGGCATTTATGCATATTACTGTACGTACGTTTGTAAACCGTATAAGTCCTGATACCCAGGGTAGTTTTCCGCTGTTGTTCCACCACTGATTGCACGTAATACGTCTGTGTGATGCGCGTACAGCGCCGAACACGAGGCTGTGAGGTCATGCACCCAATACACACATTGTGCACGTTCCGTTCGTGTGCAGGCGAGATATCGATGTACACACGTATTCATATATTATGTACTTATACAGCATTATAGCGCAAGAGGCAGTGCAAGCCACGAACCGTCCACCCGGCATCTGCTCCTATCTCGATGAAGAGACTCAATTTTCAACTGGTTAAAAAAACAACTTGCCTCAGGGGTTCGCAATATTTTTTCCAAGGGCTGGACGTGCAGACCAACTGATTCCGGCTGGAGGGTTCGCTGAAAAAATGATGATTAACACTGAAGTTTACCGATTGCGCATGCGCGAGTTTTGTCGGATTTACATGCAGACTGTAACCTCAAACTTCAGCTTTTAAACTCGGATTTTTGGAGATTAGGTAGGCAGTGCAAAGTTTCTTGGGCTCCGTGGATCTTATTGTTAGAAGACTGTTATTGTTGACTGATGATTACTAGTTATGATATCGACGTAATGTCAATTAGCCACTTCACGCGAGAGAGTTTAGCATCTCATGCTTTGTTTTAATTAGGGAAAAGGCGGGCAAATTAGCCCCCCTGTAAATATTGCAATTTTTTTTTTTAAATTAACGAACATTACAACTTTATTTATTTACTTGCATCGGGAAATTTTTAACATCAAACTTTTCCTATGATTTTTTCCTAGTCGTAGTAAAATATAATTAATTTGGTGTTAAAAGTCTCCTCATGCAAGTAAATAAATATATTTGTAATGTTTGTTAAATTCGAAAAAAATCGAAAAATATTCATGTTTAAAGCCTCCTGATGCAACGAAATAATTAAATTTCCAATGTTTGTTGATTTGGAAAAAATTTTCAGGGGGCCCACTATGCCTGCAATTTTCCAACTTTGATGTAGACGCTCATCTTAGGTCGGGTTTTCGTTTGTTGGTTAGAATCAGAAGGTTCAACGATTAAAATCTCAGCTCGTAAAATTATCTCCTTTATAGTAAGCCCATTCCACCCGCCCCTCCTCTAATTGTAAGTTGGCTCTCCTGTCTTGCAGATAAAAATATTGCCGCACAACAATCTCAGTGACCAATAGAGTTTATAATTATTTTGCGCATGCGCAATCAGTCGCTTAGCCTGATAAGTTTCACTATTACCTATCGGTAGATATCCTTGTCTAGAAGATTGGAGATCTCTACTCCGTGGAAAAGAATTGTACGGGGGAGTAATCGAAGAAATTTTTATAACCATACTGATTATGGTATTTTATGATTTAGATCTACTATCAGAGTTTCAATTAAGAAATGAAAATATTCGTTTTCTTAGATTGTTATTATAGGACGCTCTTAATTTGATAATTAGTTTACACAATCATTAGAAATACAAACTAATAGCGACCTCGTATAATAAACTATAACGCAAATGTGCATATTGCACAATAAATTATCTATTGCGTGATACTTTTACACTCCTTAATCGCAGTCCGAGTATAGATTAAAGGAGTATGAAGATACACACGAGTCCAACGATGCTCAATAATATATCCATCCGTTGATCCGGTCATGAGCTATCGCACGAATACTTATATTCATATCGGTGAGAAACAGTCGTCAGTTGCTTCGCTGGGCAGCTTGTAGTAAAACATGATCAACGATAATAAAGCTGAACAACGCCCTTGTCTGAAGAGCCAATCGGCCAATAAAGTTATTTCTACGGTGAAAAGACTATTTCCATTACAGTCGTTTGGACGAAGCAAATTTCATAGTCAATCACGTTGCTGTTAGCCTCCAATGAGCATCATTGCAAATATTAACTTGATGATCGAACTATTATGTATACGTAACGCGTGCCGATGTCCAAGAGGTTATCAACGACTCGAGATAACTGGGAACTGACGACAAGTTAAAAGTCGAGGCACAATTTAGTTTTCTCCTGTGTCGTTCGGCGGGAGGACCTTAGCCTCGGTTGCTTCGACGTGCTCTTTCAAGATTCAAAACACCTTACGGCTCTTCCTGTACCATGTAGGTACAAGCGCATCTGCCATTCCTATCGCAGTGATATTTGATTCGTCATTTTTCTCTTACCACATAACACTCAGTTCTCCTTTGCCCGTAGTTATAACTTTATCGTATCGATTGTTGACACGTCGGTTGTATTACTAAGACCTCAGACGCGTGACGCGTAATTGAGTGAAATTTTCTAATGCTCCGTTGAACCAATCGAATTGTGCATCAGTTTCTATGTTGACAAGTTAATAGAAAGTTAATGCGGATTAGCACGAATTTCCGTACTCGACTATAGCTACAGTTTTGGACAGTGCGTTAATTCTTACTTACAAAACAGCTGATTCCATTGTAGATTTAAAATGACTGCGTCAACATGGCTGGGAAACGCGGTCCTACCGGAACCTCCGAAGGAGCTTCTAGGTCCGCTGGGAGTCCCGGAAAAGACATTGATGGCACCGGGACCGAGCAACGCCTCCAACCGAGTTCGTCACGCTTTGCAGCACCCGCTACTGGGTCATCTACATCCGGAGATGTGTCAGGTCATATTATATCTCCTATGATATGTCATAGATATGCGCTAAAAAAAAAAGCATCCGTTCAGCCTACATTTGACTATCGTCGTCGGTTCTGTACATACGCAAGCGCAAAAATCGGATAACCGGAAAATGTGATATGCAATAACTATATCTCCGCAGCTGTGACAAATGAAAGGGCCTCGTCAATTTAAGAGGCTAAAGAGGAGTCCACGAAGCAATGTGAAACGTAGTTGTAGATTAATAAATTCATCGAATAACGTGAATTTAGGTTTATTACATTTCTACTTTTTGATTCACAAAACGCCGCCTGATAGTAGGCAACCTGAGATACACTTACCCCTATTGTGCATTTCTGAGTGCCTGGTTGCATCAAGTAAGGTTGTCTACCAATATAGGTATAGGAGGAGAAACTTGATTTTATTACATTCTGACTTATATAGAACGTTATAAAAATATATACTTCGGTACCAAACGTCGTATAACCGACATTTTTACACACATAATTGATATTACGATGTCGATGTTTGACAACTTATTCGCCGACATTTTAAATTGTACGGATAAGATGTGTTTAATTCGTAGTTTAAATAATCGGTTGTTGTTTTGAAAAATTCAATCGAAATTAATTAAATGAACTATACACACCGAATATTTTATGCGTAATCATGCCGATAACGCGGGGTTAGTTGTGGGTGGACTGCAATCTTATTCGCAAAACATTGACAATCCGCAATGCACGGTATTATAAATATAGAGAATATTCTCTGATAAAGAAATCAGCTATGCATTGCAAATTTTAATTATAATAACATGAATGCATTTTAAGTTTGATAATTCAAGCGATAATTATAAAATTATAACTGATTGCTTATTTTTTTGAGAATTATATTTGTTATGTAAATATGCAGTTATATACTTTTCTTTAAAGGCACTTTTGCCAATATGATCAATTGAATTTGCCACAGCTTTTTGTCATCCTTAGCCTACAAATTCTTGTGGGGTAAAATTACGATTTTCTGTCGTTGCTACTCTGCTACATTGGTGATGTCATCGGGTTGCCTACTACGGTAGGTTTCAGGCGTAAATAGGCTAGGTATTCAACTCTACTATTAACTGTTTCTTAAAGCGCCTACATACGTATTCGAAATTGGCCAGGCCGTGGAATTGAGCCACGAATTACACTATTCCCATTACAATATGTCCAACAGCGTTATCCTGCATCAGACAAAGCAAGGCCTCGACGTCTATACATTGCATTATGTAGTTATAATTATAGCAGTGGTTTAATTGCAATTATTATGTAGCTGATTGCATAAGCATTCCACAGTTTACACAATGTATCAGAGATAAGAATTCACGCAATACCTAATCGGTAAGTGAAAAAATGACGTTCTAGTTAATGGATGAAGTCAAAGCAGGAATTCAGTACGCTTTTCAAACAAAAAATCGACTCACATTGGCGATAAGTGCATCAGGACACGGAGGTATGGAAGCTTGTCTTGGGAACATCCTCGAACTTGGGGAAACTGTTTTGATCGCAAGATGTGGTCTTTGGGGCGAAAGGGCTGCGAATATGGCAATCAGGATTGGAGCTCACGTAAGACCGTAGTCTCGTCCTTTTTCTCGTGAACATGAAATTCCGGCAGGAAATTAACTATCCCAGATCGTTTCCGAGGATTTATTATTAATTCATACCAAAATAGGTAGAATTCCTTGACACTGAGCCCGGTGTGGCTTTTACTCTGGAAGAGCTCGAAGCTGCTGTCAAACGACATCGGCCAACGGTTGTATTTGTGGTTCACGCAGAATCATCAACTGGTATGAAACAGCCTCTGCAAGGTGTTGGCGATATTGTTCACAGGTAGGATGTCTCATTTGTAGCTACAATATAATTTAGTAAATTGATCCAATGACCACGAAGCCTGAAATTCGTCTATCTGTTAGTCCATTAATCACGTACCATTTTAATTCGTGTTAAAATAAGTTGAGCTAATTTCTCAAGGCCCAATTGTTTCTCCTGTCTATCTGTACCAATTGATTTAGGCCCTTTCAAATAATGGGTAACGTAACATAAACTCGAATTGTTTATTTCACAGTGTAAACACGTCCTGTTGGCATCATTTGTTGAGTCATAGATCATTATAGGTACTGTGAATTGCTAATATTAGTATCCTCTGTTTCTTGGTACTAGATTCCATAGTGAAAACTCTTCCGGTTAATTTCCAACTCTCTGATTAGCAGTCGCCGGCTGCCAGGTGGACAATCCGTGGACATGACACCCTCGTTTTCTGCATTTTCATGAGATTTACACATACATATCGAACCTTCCGCAGTTGACTATATAATCTGAACTAATATTCTCCTAAAAATTACTTTTTGTGAGTTCGATCAGCCTCATAGTAATTATGTAAATTTTAGAAAAGTGATATCTTCTACCCCATAATTGCTGAATTCTGTTGTATGAAGTCATTGGCGTTTGGCTAATGTGCACATCGCATAATGTAGTGCACGATTACAACGACTATCCGAATGATTTTACTATGAAATGTAATTAACGGTTAATTTAACTGCACAGATACGGCGGGTTGCTCATCGTTGACACCGTGGCTTCAATAGGCGGTGAATCCTTCTACGCAGATGCTTGGGGCGTCGACGCTGTCTATACCGGAAGTCAGAAGGTGCTAGGCGCACCTCCCGGCATAACACCGGTCACCTTTAGTCCCGCCGCAGAGTACGTGTGAAGTAGCCGACACTCCCCAATTAGTACAACACAAGAGAAAACCGCGACAAGTTATTCACAATCGTAAAGCCGATTCGAGAATACGAATCGAATTATGTGAGTCGTGGTTCGCTTCGCATTGGCCACGATACGTGGGAAAATATTTCAGAACTTGCACGACACCAGCTTAGTTCAGGTATAGCGTCATACCTTATTCGAGAGTTCGTGAATCACGTTTCGAGTCGGGAATTCACATGAGGAATCATGCGTAGCGTTCTGGACTTTCATGAGCTGCAAGCGTTGCTCCATGCAAATTGTGTTTGCTTCAGATTACTCATTCGTATAAACCTTTCTTCAATAATGTGTACACGACCAAATCTCTACGAGACAAGAATTCAAACGAAATTGAGAAATTACGTAGTGGATGTGTGCTTAAAATCTTCATTACCCACCTGGAAAAGAAAAAGTTTAGACTGATGAGTTTATGAGAGAAATTTTCACTTCAATAAGGTGACGCTATTTTGACTCATGTTTGCGCACTCGCTTTGCTTCAGGAAGAAGATATTTCAGAGAAAAACCCAGGTTCCAGTTTACTACTGGGACATGACAATACTCGGCGATTATTGGTCTTGTTTTGGCAAATCGACACGCGTTTATCACCACACAATCAGCGCTACTCTGATCTACGGATTGCGGGAGGCATTGGCTCAGCTTGCTGAAGAACGACTTCCAAATAGCTGGGCAAGACACGCCGCTGCTGCAATGAGGTTGGAAAAGCGCCTTGCTGCCCGTGGTTTGGAATTCTTTATTTCAAATCCGGAGAATCGTTTGCGTACGATTATTTCAGTGAAGGTACCTCCAGGAATCGATTGGAAACTTGTCACACAACGAGCGATGAAAAAGTAAGCCGTTACTCATTTTATAATTATGCGTCGATCTGCAAAATCAGGGTATCATTTCTTTACGGTGGACAATTGACATTGATCAACGTCTTTGTTATGTCATGCTGCCAAAAAGTTTCATGAAATAGGATTAGATTCATGTTACAAGTGTTTGTGTATCATCGCAATTCTGACCAGGATTTTTCTCGTTTGAAATGATTTATTATATAGATATAAGGTGGAAATTGGGGGAGGTCTCGGCCCGACTGTTGGCAAAATCTTTCGCATCGGATTAATGGGGGTTAACGCTGATAGTGAACACGTGGATCGAGTATGGGAAGCATTTAATGACGGCTTGAAGTATGCTAGAACGGCAAAACTGTAAACGATGGATGCGGAAGAATCAGTTTAATCGTTCAATCACGCATGTCTTCCTCGCCGAAATTTCGGACGTTGCGAGCCACATGCTGTGTATAATTTTCGACTTCATTGGTTGTCGATTTATAAGAAATATTGAATGTATCAAAAGAGCATTAAAATACAATCTTTATGTACCGTGGTCATATAAATACGTTCAATAAATCGTATACCTTTTTATCGTCACATGTCGAACCCAAAAAAGAAAAATTAGATTTATAAATGAATACATAACATGAGAATCTAGTTTAAGAGATTTGCAAAATGATGAGAATTCCGTACTCCTTGCGATGAGTGCAATTTATTGATCGAAGTGCTATACTCCTAATAGTAGCTTACCCGCCACACATTCAGGTAATGCGATAGGTTTGCCATCAGGGGAGAATTTCCAATGTGGCGGGGGGGGGGGGGGGGGGGGGTGAAGTAGAAGTAAATGTACTTACGTGGACTTGAACTACCAACTTTGGCCAATGGAGAATATGCCAACAAATCAGGTACGTTTGCGACGTGAAGGTCTTTCTTTATTTCCATCAGAAAAAAATCGTTAATACTGCAGTACTTGGATTTACAATCTGAAACTGGTCAGCATGTATCGGCCGTCTCATTAAAACAGATTTTTACTGAGGGTAAGGTGAAATTTATACATCAAGATATATCTAATAATAGCAGTAGGTTAGTTACAGCGATTATGCAGCTGGCCGTATCAGACGCGATTAATATTACAATATCCATATGCAACATAACAAAGCAGGCAATGACTAAAAAGTAACTTATCCTCTAGGTAGACTTATTGCACTGAATCTGGTACTTACCACCAGCAAAGACTGTTCAAAAATATTCTTGTTTTGAAATTATCCCTCCGTCTCTACTGTTCCATATAGAATTGAATCAAGCCTTTGAATCATCATGCTGACTATCAATTTATTCAAGATAACACGGCGTGAGTTCCTTGCAATAATGTGAATTTGGATCAAGAAAATGTGTGATTGGAACGACTAAAAATTTGATTGACCGCGTCGTAATCGTTTTGTTTCAAAATATAAAATTCTTGTAACAAAACATATTGAGCGTATTTTAATACATGTTTTGTTGAGTCAAGAGTTCAATGGTTGAAACAGGTAATGAAATTTGTTGTTACGAAAATCTTTTGTATTGACTGGAACATAGGAGTTATTCAAGCGCAGAAAACGTAGTTTTCTAATTATCACATATTCAGTTCTGTTGACTCAAGGTTTAAGTGGGATTTACCCGATATCTAATGGTAGAAATATAAATTCAACATGCATCATTGGTTTTTGTTTACTTACTTATAGTCACTATTAATTTCGATCACTCGGAATTTGGTACTATGCTTTCTCCGTTTTCAATACGTCTGTTCACAAACTTGCCTCACGTCACCTGTATCAGACTTCCTAACAGACTACCCGGTTTTATAACTATCTCTGAAGCTACTTTCGTAGCGAGAAAGTTCACCGCCTAGTGGCCTTTTAGAGTACCACTATATTGATGTTTACGAGGAATATATTCGCTACTTGTTTCAAAGCATGTGATTTTTATTCTACGTCGTAAAAAAATTAGTGCAACTGATTCGACCAGTTATGCCAAACAAGCTCCGGTTAGATTAACAAAATATGGCATTCAATCGATGTAAATTTTTTTGTTGTACTTATTTTATTTGAAGTACTTAATTCTTTCAGTCAACGAACATGCGACTTGGTGGAACAACACATAAGCTTCAAATGAAATGATATTTAGTTGACTCAATTTCGGAAACATATCAAAGGGTTCACTCGAATTAATACTTCACTCGATCGCGACAAAAATGCTTTTGTTTAATCAAGGAATTCCCTTGACTAAATCAATTTGACAGACTATCTAAATCGAAATTGTTGAATTGAAGTCATCGTATTTGGAACAAATAAGAGATACTAGATCGAAGCGAATCGACTCCAGGAAAGTCTATTTTGTTGGTTCAAGAATTCCTTTCCCTCCAAATAGACCAAATAGACTATTTCTGCGGATTCGAAATACATGCCTTGTGATCCTCTATTTGAATAGAAAAAAAATTTGACCTTGTTTCAAGTCAATTTTTGAAATAGCTGGGTCGTCAGTATCGCTTGCACCTGATGTCAGAAGGATTTGGAGACACCGGAAGAACGTTGGCAAGTCACCACTTGGAGTAGCTGCAGAGAAACCGGCGTTAAGTCATCCATGATCGAATGAGTAGATCTGGAATAACAATTGACTCTGTGGTCGTGACTCGCAGAATTAATAAAATATAATTCTGAATTCGTGCGATCGCTATGGTGCAGGTATAGAGTGTATAATAATACGTGAACGCGATGCGCGATTTCGTGAATCACGTTTCGAGAGGTGAATTTTTATGAGGACTTACGTTTACCATACTGCGTTCTAGATTATTTCTCTGAAACGTTTCTTCATGTATACCCAGTATATCGATATTGCTCAAGGTTACTCACAATAGTTTCACTCTATGTAATTATTTTCAAACGAATGCTGCGATATTCATGAAAATACTTGTACCTGCTTGTCAGAAATTACACAGCGGCTGCGGCAACCATTTAAAAATGAAACAGCATAGCCTTCAGCTGATGTCATTTTATTCCATGAAATTTACTAGCAATCTGTGATTTTTCACACTATTTCGAATTGCCTTTTCTCATCTGCACTCTTGCTAAAGAAAAAGATGTTCAAAGTCGTTGCTGATTTGTCAAAAAGACAGTTTCTCTTTGTTCACGAAATTCAGTACTTTGATTTGTTAGCAACTCTTCATATAAAAGTCAACTTGATGAGTGATCGTGATTGCCATTGTGTTAGTTAAGTTTTGCGAAACAGTGTTCATTTGTATCCTCAAAAAAAAAAAAAAACAAACAAACACATCGTCTGCACCATTACTGGTTCGCTTGTCAAGCTAAAAGTAAATGATCAGATTTTCAAGTTGAAATATAAATTTCAATATTTGTGCACAGTTAAATTTATTCATAAATAAAAGTAGTCGTCTTTTTATTTAGTCTGTATAATAAACTTAACGTACTGCAATAAGAGTTTTGCAGCTTTTTTAAAGTATCTTGTGCCTGTATAACATTCGCGTAATCCACCTAAAATGATCGACTGATTACAATTTCCTCATTTTCAACGCTTTATTCTCAGCCACAGCTGATAATGAACAAAGTTTCGCACTCGTTGACGCAAATCTCAACAATAGGTTCCTGGATATCTCGCGTAAGATCGATTGCGCGAAGGGTCGTAAATGCAAACGGATTTGCCTACAAGGCGTGTAATCTGAACCAAATCTTACGACACCTTTAATAATTAAATATGCTTCGCGATGATGAGAATTCTAGAATGCTCTCGTAAGAACTATTAAGTAATAAAAAAGTCGTAAAACATAATTGTCTGGATAATTGGACAAACCGTTTAAATTCTCCGAGAAATTGGCATCAACGAATCTATTGTTAATTATTACGGTGCGCTACGAGAATTTACATTGAACAAAGCATACGGTACTGTTTTTTTTTTAAGACGACACAACGCGCGAACTTGTTGACATCGATGAACATGTCGTGTCCAAAAGTAATGAATTTCGGACTCGAATGTATATTTTGTTCGAGATCATTTTTTTTTTTTGCTTCCGAGCGAAGTCATTTAGGTACTTGTTAAATTTATATTTCGTACTTTCGTTTTTAGAATGTGGTAGAGATGAGAAATGGCCACCTAATTATTACATTAAATTTGTTTTATTAATGGAAATACTGAAATCGGTATACACTTCGTTCTAATATAGTTATTCGCATATTATATATCATTATACTGTTACAATTTATTACAAATATTAGCAATTATATATCAATGATACAATAAAAGGTACATTTTATTTATTACATATCATTATTACCATCATCTCGATTTATGTAATGCAGTTAGAAATGAGATAGGTTTTTTCTTTTTTTTTTTTTTCTTTTTTAGTATAACGATAACACGATCGATATATCAATGAATTAATTAATTAATCAAACAAATAATTAATTAACAACATTTTGGCACAGTATAGAATAGCATCAGTTTCTTTCAACTTTCGAACTCTTTCAGCGTGCTTAACCAACTTACTTTACACAAAATAGAAAACCTATCGGTATATATGTATAATATATAGCGATATATAGCGTATATATATATATATATATATATATATCACAACGGTCATCGTCTCTTGTGTAGAAAAAAAATAAATAAAACAAGAAATTTTGGTGTCTCGCTCGCGTCGCAAATTAAAAATCTTGATGTTGTTAAATGCATGTATAAGAGTCGCGTCAAACGAATAATAATAGATCGAAGCACACACAATAAATAATCAAACGCATAACGCTACTACGCGGTTGGTATATTAGATAATTAAATATATGTATAATGTATAGCATATATATATGTATATATATATATATATATAAGTATATATGTATAGGTATAGGTATATTATAAATTAAATGTATGGGTGTGTGTGTATACATAATCGGTGAAGAATACAAATAGCGTTATATATAATTCGGTCAGGATATGATTTTTATGCTCGATTATTTAGGATTATGAATAAAAAAATAAATTCGCAGCTATAAAAAAATTAGACACAATCCGCATCACACATAATAATGCATTTCTCGATCGCTATATTATTCTTACGTATTGAACCAACAATTATTATTCTTCTTTGTTTGTTTCATCTTATTTTTATCATTATTATTATTGTTATTGCTATTAGTATTATTAATATTATTATTATAACAAGACAGTTTTTTTTTTAGTTATATGACGAAGTGTTGAACAAGGGAAAGAAATTTTGAACGAATGGGGAGAAACATCTATGCGTGCCACACTGAGGCGTCCGACTATTTCTATAACTAAATTATACTTCGAAAGCAAATTTTTTACAATAGAAATTCTTTTAATTTAAATTATTAATATATCTTATTATAATTATTAGTATTATTACTATTATTATAAGTATTATAGTATATTTATATGTACAAAATATCGACTGACGAATTAATCTTAATATGTACGATATATACGCTTTCAGCCTTAACTTATTTAGAGTAATAAAATTGACTGATACGTATTTATATAAATATGCATCTTTGTAAGGCACGACCAATCCAAGCAAATCGCAGTAACCGCGAAACAGACTAAATCCTACCTAATTGTCACGAATAATTATTGCCAATAAAATGAACGAGTGCATAAAAGTCAAATATGATTAAGGACTTATAATGGGAGAAAAATAGTTCGGAAAAAAGTACACTTGCTTTGTAGCAGAGAAATTTACGATTTAGTATTTCAATAAATAGTTAAATTCATTGTGCGATATAAGCTTTTCAGTATCATGCACTTGTTCAAACGTTTTCATTGTATAAAATGTTGAGAGACAAAACGCTCAAAATTAAAAAAGGATAACGTATGCTCCGAAGACGGAATTTGCCAACAACGTAAAGAGAACACTTAAACCTAACAATAAATACATTCAGAAACCGTAATGACAATAATCTAAATGAAGTATATGGAGAATAGTAATAACGATAACAATAAAGATAATAAGAATAACTATTACATCTATTGAAATATATACGGATAATATTAAATGTAATCATAATCGATTAGACGTAGCTCGGGCGTAATAATATAATAAGGTATAATAACTTTACACAGTTACTTACAGTATTGAAATGACCATGGTTACGACGTTGATGACGATGAGAGAGAGAAAAAAAGAATGATAATGATAATGGTAGTAGTATTGATGGTGGTGAAAATAAAAACAAGCAAGAATTGTTAGTATACGTATACACGTAATTATTATTTAACATACCTATAATAATAAAAATTATAGCAAATAGCAATCATATATTAACTGATGCCGCCATCGAGGTTGTTCAGTCTTCTTTGGTTGCTGGGTAACTTGATGAGGTTGGTGGGTGCAGGATATTGCAGTTATGATACGCATGCATGCACAGGGTGGTTCTTACGCAAACAATTACTATATTCAACCTTCAGAAACTTCAAGAGTTCCGGACTGATAGATTTTAAGAAAAACAGTAAACTTCGCAATGAGTCTATCGATAAAATTTGAGAAACATTTTGAAAAAATGGACTTTTAAAAGACGAGTTTTTAAAACAGATCAATGATATGCCTTTTTCCCGACTCTCAACAGGATTCATCAACATTCCCTCAACTTTATACCAGACTACTTAATTTCCACATCACGCGCTGCTGTGACTGTCCGTGAATTATACGTCAGGATTTTCTCTATCTAAAAACGTCGATTTAAGATCACTTTAAAAGACTTAATTGGTACAAGACCTGGACTCGACTGTGTCCCGAAATGAGATACGTCGGAAGAACGCAGTAGAGATTATAATTTTATTTCCCAACCACCCTGTAGGTACAAACGTGGTGTTGGCGAAGGGTCGATGCAGGATGATTATGGATGATTGGATGAACGGAGCTGCGAGAAGAGTTTGGTGGTAAGGGTGAGGGGTGGAGGGGTCACGTGCCGGGGTCAGCTTCCGTTCGTTTCATCAATTTAATCAGAATCAATTGATTAATAGATGTAGACTTGCTGTAAGAGGGAGAGTGCACGGTGGCGGGTTGTGCGCATTGCCGCTGACTGACTGACTGCATGGCTCTTTTATCGTGGCTGCAGACTGTAACTCGTTACAATATAATTGGTGCGGTTGAGGCACTACGTGCCGTATTATCGCCGCCCCTCCATCCCCCGCCAGTCTCTCCGCGATATTATTTCACGAGGTACATAATACGACGCATGTTAAGCATGTTTTGTTCACACACGCGTTCCACACCTCCCGGACGCTGCGTAATAATTACACACGGAGAATAGTTTTGTTGCTGATTAAACGAGCCGACGGGATTTTTTTTTTTTTCACTCGAACAAACCAGGCGATAAATCGACATCTGCAGTTTTGTCATGATCGAATATTTTTCACACAGAAGGGTTTTGTCAAGTAAACGGATTGGATTGTTTGCAGTTTTGTTGTTTAATTAGTTAGGAACAAGTGAAGCGAAAAAAGAAAAACGCTTCTCTGTGTATTATACGCAGCGTTTAGTATTTCCTAACGGCTAGTTTATACACCGATTATCATGATCGACTAGAGACGCTGACCACTGTCCAGAGACCCTCCTGCTGGTAAAATTCAACAGAATTTATAATCACCGACTCTGTGTTTCGTTATTGCTAATTCATTCATTTACCACGATTTATATCATCGGAATTTTTGACCTCAGTTCTCAGGAATTTCTCAACAGTTCTGACCACATGGTTAAGCGCGCGTGAGCTTGTGCAAAACTATCTAAATAAAGTTACAACAAATCACAATCGTAAAATCAATTTAAAAGAATGTATTGTTTCATAAATATCATCGAGAAAACCATGCAAAATTAGAAGGAATTTATATATATATATATTTTTTTCTACACAAGGTTGAAAAACTGGCCACGATAGTGATGATTTTTTACTTTTAAACGCTTAGACATTCATGAACAGAACATATTTTTCCCTCGTAAAAAATCGTGATAAATTCTACCGAGCAGAGTAGCCGAGTTCTGCAGCAGACGTACAAACGCTTGTAATTAACGAAGAGCCGTGTATTTACACGTGGATAGGTGAAGCATCTCACCGGGATGAAAAAAAAGGAGGATAGTGAGGAGGGAGGGAGAGTATATGTAGAATTCTATTGCCATTGCGAAAAGCAGGGCGACGAGGTTTCTTCGACTAGAGTCCCCGCGGAACCAGAAAAATCTTCGAAGCATCGACCCATTGTCTCAACTCTGATTTTCTAGGGGCTCTGGCGATGCCGCAGAAATTGCCCCCAGCTCAGTTTCTCAGTTCGCGTCTGGACGTCCGCTTCTGGTGGTGATGAAGGCGGTGGTGACGACGCGCCCGTTTGCATTGCACCGAGCAACAGTCGTCGATGTCGGATATGTGGGATCCCTGCTTCTTTTGACGGGCGATTGTGTTGCACAGGGCCCTGGGACACCGTTTTCTGTCACATTTCACCTCACCGTCCTGAAACAGACGAGGGGGGGAAAAAAAGCGTATAGAGAAAGTGGCCGACACGCGTGTTTTGCTGCACATTTTTACAATATATCTATCTCTTTTCGAATTTCTCTGCACTCGCTGGGATGTGAATTGATGAAGCTGAAGCTAGCGGCCAAACGTGTTAAATTTTTTTGATGTAGAAAAATGCAATCCAGATTTATCCTCATAATTTTATAAAAGTATTGGGGGTTCAAGGTGTTTGATGAAATTTAAATTTCCGGTCTTTATTGCCTTGTTTGAATGAACATTAGAACATTTGGCTGCTAATTCAGGCCCCTATTTTCGACATCGTTATGTATTGTCTGCTTGAATTTGAAAAGATGTTTCATCGCTCGTACACACGTTGATCTCTTCCGCAGGTATTCTTGTAATGGCAATCGATTTTGATAAAATTTGGCAAAAAGACTTTCGCAGAATTTCCTCTGCAACCACTCGTTATCGACCATACTTTATATACCTTCTTAAATTTTTTCAAAATTCACCAACGGTAAAATCTAAAACAGAAATATGTTTCACCGGATTCAGGTGTGAATTTTCTCAGTTGAAAACTTGGTATAAAAAAAAAAAAACTTTTCTTCGACGTAAGAAATTTAGGGGTGTATCCAGAATGGAAATTTATGTTTCGTACGAGAGATTAAATGTGGGAATTAAAAAACCAGTGAAGATCGAAGTTTGAGAAATTGGTTCGCAAACCGTCAATTACGATAATCGGGATCGAAATACGAACCGTACGACGATACATAGTATTCGTCATCAAACCGTGCGTGGAATGCTTATTTACGTACGGCTGTACGTTGTAGGAATTCCACAAAATTCGCACATGCATTATATACAAGTATTACACATGTACATACATACATAAATATGCGACATTCTTCTATTACAGATGTGTGATCTACCTATGTGAGATATATAGATGTATATAATATTATTCGCCATAGTGAAGAATTACGCAATACGTCGATAGGTTTGTTTGAAAAATATGAAATTCCTGAATGTCTGCCTGCCTATTTGGTAGAGAAAAAAATGAATTCCTCGACTTTCGTATATATACGTATTGTTATATTATTATGTGGCGTGTACACGCGGTTTTCGCGCCAGGGGATACTTTACGAGTTGTATACATATACCTATAATATACAACTATACTTATATACTTTGGCTTACA
Source organism: Neodiprion lecontei (assembly GCF_021901455.1). Lineage (NCBI taxonomy): Eukaryota > Metazoa > Arthropoda > Insecta > Hymenoptera > Diprionidae > Neodiprion > Neodiprion lecontei. The sequence goes on along the minus strand of NC_060264.1, from coordinate 9,355,355 downwards.
GATTATGTACACAAAGCACATGACAAACGGCTGGATGTGCCAGACGATGTGTTCAAGCGCGAAATAGATGTACAAGTCTAGACAGTGTGAAATTCGTAGTATTTTAATGAAAAGTTGAGAGTAAAAAAAGAATAAACGAAAAAAAGGAAAAATTTGTACAGACACACACATATATATATATATATATATAAAAGCATCAGAAGGAAAAGTAGGGCGTAATAGTTTCGGGTATGCGCGATATCGCCCAAGTCTGAGGGGGTGATGGGGGGGTAGGGGGAGGGGGCAAAGTATGTATAGAAAAGTAATATCAAAGGAATCCCGCCTGGACGGCGCCGGTGTTTCCAAATTGGTCGTATCAACCGCGGCGTTAGCTTTTCGCGTAAACATATAAATCTCGTGGTTCCTAGTCACATCTGGAAATCACTAGCATCGATCGTTCGCTTCGCAAGTCACACCGCGTGTATGTATCTACGTAACGCATTTACAGTACATAGATATAAATGCCGTGTCTATACCCGCTGTGATATACACAAATTGTAAGAACTCTCTTGACGCGTACTCGCAGCCGGCTCTTTCGCTTTAAGCTTGCCATGCAACGACAGGCTTGAAATACTTCAACTCGTGTATAAAGTCTCTCTTCCAACTTCCCTGTCATCGTTGTACACACGTGGACATTAATTCAGAAACGGTTAGTTTTTCGGACGAGTACATCAAGTTGGTAACGCAATCTGCAGTGTCACTGTCGGCCGGCCGCTACGGACGGAATCTGCGTTACCAACGTAATCGACTCGGCTGAAAAAGTAATCGTCTCTGAGAATTAATGTCCACATGTGTACACTTGGGGCCAATCAATCTGAGACGGCTAATTTTTCACACAAGACAGCTATGTTGGCAACACAGAGAAACCTACAGCGCCATAGTCGGCCGAGCGCGAGATAAACTCAATTTCAATAAACATAACGTAACCCATGACCGTCGAATCTAACCTTAGAGTCGGTGTCAATCCAACAAGTAACTATCCCCGCGGTATTCTATGGTTAGATTCTACGGTCATGGGTTACGTTACGTTTATTGAGATTGAGTTAGTTTCGCACTCGGCCGACTGTGGCGCTGTAGGTTTCTCTGTGTTGCCAACATTACTGTCTAGTGGAAAAAATTAGCCGTCTCAGATACATTGTCCCCAAGTGTACATATATACGCATAGGGTTAGCTGCAGATAGTAGCTGCAGGCAAGACGTGCGCACTATACTTATTTATTTATGTACACCTTGTAAGTCTGTATCCCGACAATGAGATTCGGACAATTGTATACACGGGCCGCAAGGAACATCCTCTAGCATGGATTTTGAAAACGATAATCAGAAATAAAATATACCCCAAGTTGCGTATGTATAGACTTTGTTGTATGTATATTACAACATCTATATCTGCGACGTATGATAAAGTTACTTTTACACAAAATAGGTCGATCACAGCACGATGGCTGCCGAGTTTTACATAGGTGTATACAGAGTGAATTTCTAACGATTGCATAGTTTGTCGTCTCCCAAAATTTAATGCGCATGCGCGACAATCCGAGAGCGGGTATTTGCCAGAGCTACCAACAGTCAACCGTATGTAATTTTAAAAATTTTGACAGTTGTCAGTGTTGAGCACAACTGCTAGGGACAAGTGTCAAAATTTTTGAGGTTACGTTTATGAAGGTCGGTTGCCCTTGCAAACAGGCGCTCTTGGATTCTAGAAAGTACGCGTTAAATTTTAGCAGACGCCGGAGCATCCGGTCATTAGTAATTCAGTGTATATATTATATATATGTGTATATAATATAACCTTATATGTGTATTTTTTATTATGGGTCGAATATTTGACTATGATTTTGCATTTGCGAACGAACGTTAGAATCTGATATTTAAAAAGTTACACGGCCTGCAGTTTCGACTAATTGTTTCATCGGCGCGAACTTAGCAAACTTAATGCAAAAAGTAAAAATATTTGGACGAAAGTCAAAGCATTACGAATGCGACGAGTTATCTAGAGTTAAAAGTTTCATCGTTTGTTGTTTTATTTACTCAAAATTGGATCATCATCTCTTATTTTGTTTAATGACCAACTAAACTAAAAGTACAACGAAGAAAATTTCATTTCAATTTGTACAAGTGCTAACGTAGGTACACATAATTTGTTTTATATATCTCAAGTACTTACAATTGGTACATGCCGATTATTCATTTTCAAAATGTTGAAAAATTATATGAATCTTGGTTACGTTTTAACCCATGCCTGAGCATTTTTGTTTTCGTTAAAACCGTATGCACGTATGGTTATTTCAATATTTCAATGTCTCTGTCACTGTTATTAGCAAAAAACCTATATCTAAACCTAGTGTCACCGTAAAAGTTGAAAGTAAATCATGTACGTACTTCATCCAGATCAGTTATACACAGTGAAAAATTAGAAACGGAAGAAGAGGAGGAAGAAGAAGAAGAAGAAGAAGAAGAAGGTCAGCCACCAGCTAAAAATAATGTAAGCGACTTTTCCATGAAAAAGAATTATATAAAGTTTGCTATCCAATTTACAGAGACCGCGAAAATTTCTTCAACGTGTTACCGCGTTTCGTCAGTTCCTAGAGTTTTGATCGTTAAAACATGTTTGTAGATGATCGCGAGCCGCGAATAAAGAAAGACGATAAACAACGGGAACGATAAAAATACAGGGAGAAAGAGAAATGTATAAAAACGATTACGCACGTATTGTACGTAACGCATTCGATCAACGCAATCTCACCTTGCACTTGCATTTCACGCACTTCATCTCGCCGTGTGAATGAATACGAGGATGCCACTCCTTGCCGTTTTCGAAGGGGCCGCCAACGGGATACTTGCATCCACCACCAGCGAGTATTTCATCGGCGGTGCGCCGGGTCGAGACCGTCGCCTGATCACGAGGAAGCATATCACCCGTGGAAGGCGTCGCGACGCTCTTCGAAACCGGCGGACACTGTCTGCAGCAAGCCTTCTTATCGGGCCTGAAAGCCATCTTTTCGTCGCAGTCCAATGGCGGGCACTGAACGCGCGGACACTTTACCTCCAATGTGACAACCTGCGGTCAAAAGATGTCACACGGTTGCTAGTCACGTTGCGAAGATTTAAATTCCAGCATTAATTCTCCTGGGAAAGAGAGATTTTTCGGTACGCTAGGAAAACCCGGAAAACATGCATCAACTAGAAGTTCCGAAAGCGATCGTTATCGTTGCTTTTGTTCGTTTTGTCTCTGGGAAAGATCGTCTCTGAATGCGTGTAACGCAAACAGCCGCAACCACTCGGCAAATGGCCAAGAATGATAAGGCGTACATATAACGGAGATACTTACGTCGCAGGTGCAAACGGCACAGGTGTCAAAACCAGCCGGAGGTACGTAAGGGTGCCAAGCGGCACCGGCGAGGTGATATTGACCGGCCAACATGCACCCTCGGGATCCTGGTGTTGTCGTCGCCGTTACATTGCTCTGGGTTTCATTCAAGATCGACACTGCGACAAGGAAACAGAACGAACAACAATGGTTAAATATATGCGCACGAAGAACGTTTTTTGTCGATTACTTGGACGTTCATGATTTTTGGTTCTTTTCTTTCCTCTTTCTATTCACAAGTAAACTTTTCTGTCGGATAAGCGTCGCATGGTTTTTATAATACATAATTTATTCATTGAAACGTGTGAGTCTGACTACGAATCGATTGGATATTTCATATCCTAGAAAGGTAGGGTGTTCGTTGCCACTTAGGGAAGTTGACGGTTTTTAGTTTAAGGTATTAACGATTAATGCAGGGCCCCGTCGTGGGAATCGAATATTAGGAGAGGAGAGAAAATTGTTTTGAAAATCTCTGGAAATGTAATTTGCTTTAACGACAGTGAGCAAGAACAAAACAAAAAGTTTTTCAATGATAACGTCAACGCTGAACAACGAGTTAAAACACACAGAAAGGGACAATAACGAATAAACAATTAACGTGAGAAAATTTTCAACGCATAACACAAGTCAACGAGAACCCAATAATTACAGTCTGGAAACTCACCGGTCGTGCAAACAGGGCAGCAATGTCCAGGCATGGTCTTCATAATTTGTCCATAAGCGCATGGAGTTACCGGACAAGGTACAGTATCGCACGAAGTGAGTCCCCGATGACAATGGCACATGGTGCATACGTCGGACTTGGCAGTCCATTGCGTTCCCTCCTCATAGAACCTGGTCTCGTGGAAGCACGCGCTGTTCTCGACGTCGGACCTGGGCGGCTGCATGTTGTAGGCAACGACGGAAGCTACGTCGTTATCGGCGTAGTGCGGCAAGCAGCTGAGGGGTGTTCTCGTCTTAAAGGGGGCCTTGAGTACGGCGCCGAGGGCCTTGTCCCTGACCTCGAGATAGCTGATGCCGGACTCGATGCGGTAGAGTTCAACGGGCGACAGTCCGGTTACCGAACCCTCGAGAACCGTGCCGGTAAACTCCTCTAGGAGTCGTCGGGCGACGGGGGCGCCCTGGGCGATAAGCGGCATGGTCTCGAGGTGAAGTTGCAGCGTCCGTTCGCCGTCGGCGAGTCCTGTTATCTCCAGCTCGTAGTGAAGCGTACAGTCGAGGTCTACGCTCGCCCAAACGAGACCCGCCATCCCCGAGGCGACGGGTTCCGTGTCCGGTCGCCTAAGGAGGATCGGCGCAGAGGTGTCGCGGGCGTCGGCGACGGGCTTCTGGATGAGGCGTCCGCGTAGAACGGAGCCGAGGTGGGAGGCCGCAACTACGCCTAGTTCGCCGGAGAAGAGAGGCTCCAGGAGTCGGGGTCCTGGTCGTTCGATGGAGCCGTTAGCGAGGCCGGCGAGGAGGGCGGGCGTGAGGTCCTCGATTTCGGTCCGCCGTTTTCCACCGTCGTCGACGAGCGTCAGGATCGGATTCCCGTCCTCGAGGCCAACGAGTTGCACCCCGTACCTCAGAGCGCCACCGCGGTCCAGGAAGGCCCAGGCCAGACCCGAAGCTGAGGAGGGAGCCTCGCTGGAGAGGAGGGTCTGATAGAGGTCGCAGGTCGCGCGGGGACCGACGGCTCCGTGGAGGCTCAACGCCTGAGGATCGGACCTCGAGGAAACGGTGATACCGAGTTTGCCGCGGGCCAGAAGCCGCAGATCGGCGCCCGAGAGGGCGCTCCTTACCTCACCGATGTTCCTCTCGATGGACGGCTTCCCCACGATTATGTCCTCCCGGAATATCACGTAACGTTTCTCGAGGTGTTCGAGCTGCACCGTTAACGGTACGTCCGATATCTCGCTCGGGAAAAACATACCGTTGAATACAAGCAGCACGTGGATCGACGGAGCCGACGCCGTCGACGCCGAGATTATCGCCGTCGCCCCGGCGCCTGACATCAGCGACCGGTCCGTGCCGATCGTCGGCTCCAAGAGAGCCGAGAATTGCTCCGTCGCCAGAGATCGGTAGCGGGACAGCTGCCCGGTAAGCGTCGCCGACGGGCCCCAGATCAGCGCGACGTGGAGACGCTCTTCTCGTAGCAGCTTCCGGTAGTCCCGGGGCACCCGACGCCAGACGCCACAGAGCTTCCCCGTCGCGTTCTGGTACACACCGCCGATCGGGTTTATCGTCTGCTCCTCGAGGATGCTGCCCGACATGTCGACGAACTGGAGGCTCCGCGGACGCGGCGTTGAATTGCTCAGGTAAAACGAGTAGTAGAGGTTCTTACGCTGGAAATTGAACCGACCCGTCGCTACGTAGTTGTAGGCGTCGTTCAACGTCGACGATGGCGTCAGGTCGTCCCGGCGTAGCGGTAGCGACGTTTTTCCGGTAAGGAGGGTCGCAAAATCTGTGGCGTTGAAAGAGAAATCATATTTTTCGTTATTCGCATGTGGAGGAAGTGTATTAATTTTTTTCTATCGAACGTTTGTTGAATAGTACGCATAGAGAAAAAAATTGATCTTCTTACGTATATCGTAGATGTTTTACATTTTTCACCAAGGTTAATTTTATCATTAGTTTATTCGATTCAACTATAAGTAAATTTATTTATTTTTTTGCAGTTTACAGGAAGTGATGAATTGTTTGGAAATTTCTTTCGTTAAAATAATGCGTTCTTGATAGTAGACCTGGTGGACCGTTTCATTGAATCAGTGAAATGAAATCAAGTAAGTTTTTTTCTCAGTGCATCAATCCACACTGAAGCTCAATCATTCGAGATCAAATTATTATACGATAGAATTATTGTAATATATTCGAAACAAATTTACTTGGTTTAAACAAACTCAACGAAAAATTTCTTCGTTCTATGGATATAAAACTCGAAATACCAAATTTCACTGGAACTGTTTGGATTCTTGTATTCTCGCCTTCGGTTTGTTATTTTTCTTTATCTTTTTTAGTCAGCACATCGAAATTTCTCATCGATCCGCAAATTTTACGTTTAACATTTTGGCTAATCAATGAAGATTCTGTGCACCGTGCCGACGTAAGTCTGGGATAGTTTAACAAAGCGAGTAGCATATTAAAAAAACATTGACGTAATGCTTACGTTTGAGACTGCGTTCTTCTTCTTCAGGGCTAATTTGCGGAGGAACATCCTGAGCGATATCCGGGCCTGGAAGATACGAGAAAAACAGAAAAAATTTAGAATCCATATAAAACTCTGAAACAAGTTTAAAAAGAACCGAAAGTCTCGAAACAGAAACGAATTTTAGTAACGCAGAACAAAGTCACATTCGGTACAAGTAATTTTCCGAAGTGCGAAAAAGTAGAAAAAATCAAATCGTATATAAATTTGTTAAATACGTAGAATATGGTAAAAGAGATATTTTTTTAACTAAGATAAATGTGTTTTCACCCAATTACCAAAATTATTGATTACTAATTGTTCACCGAGTCAAATGACACTTCTTTGGGTTTAGAAATGATGAGCAGAAGTAACAAAACAAGGCTTTTTATAACAAGATTAAGTTGTAATAAAAATTGACCAAATAGCATCATGATATTTTATAGGAAAAAATAAATAAATAAATAAATCCGGTAATATATTTAATAATTTCCAATCGATGTTTAAATTTTTTTCCTTCCGAAGAATCGAATAGTTGTTATTATCATTATTACTATCGCAAAGACGCTATATTTAATCTGCCTTTCAACTGTCCCGTAATTGCGAATTAGCGCAATATGACTCCTGACTTAGCAGCGAGCAAGGTCCGAACTAATAATTGGCGTACCGTGTCGTCTCTACGTCGCTGTAGGACATTAAAAGTTACCAGGATAGAGTCGCGTGGCTGCACGGATAAGGTTTTGAGAATCTCGCCTACCTCCGACTCGCGAGGCATGCCCAAACATAGCTTGAATTGTTCAAAGTCGTCGGAGAAAGGCACGCGACTCCGGTTTCCACCCGAGCCTCAAGTTGGGCCCTACGCCGACGGTGAGGCGTATAAGGCCCGGGGCAGTTCCGAGACTCGAACTACTACCGCAATACGGACGACAGCGGCGATTCCACGCGCTCTCACGTAACAACGACGTACGAATGTAGCTGCGCACATGCATAAGCCTGGTATATCTCTCTCCTCTCTTCGAAGCGTGGGAGTTGAGCACGAAGCAACGGGGCCAAGAGGTCATGACACCGAGGCGCCGGGGCCCTCGTCATATCGACAATTGACTGGCGGGGACTCCCAGGATCCCGATCAAGAACTACTCCGGGAACGGCATACGGGGTGCTTCGTTCGTCGAGGCATTCGCGTAGGCGTTTCATTGACGACCGTTGTAATTGTCCTAATTTTTATTTATTTTTTATTTTTATACAACACTGCTTTTATGATACGAAACGCGTCTTATCTATTGCATTTCTACCAAGCTTTACGACTAGGCGGAAATTTATTCAAGAGACGTTGTATACCTAGTTCGTATAAGGCAACGAATCAGAGAATTCGCGAGGCTTATGTTTGTAACGTTAGTGTAACGATGCTGCGTTATTTAGAAAAAATCGTTGATCTGCTATTTAATTTAAGTATGGTCTGAAATTCGGTCGGCAGTAATAGAGCAAAAAATATCTAACTCAACGTCTTCAAAGTAATTCTGAAATTGCATTTTAGTGAATTTTTTCTTATTCGACGCTTCGTTACGTTGACGTTACTAACTTCCGCCTTGCGAAAATTAATATCATTCTTGTTCGGTAAGCTGGAAAAATATCAATCTTGTTGATTACACGTCGATGGAATATCGTTATGTCAAAGGAGTAAACATGGATGGCTGATTACTTTGAATTGACACTAAAAAGATAACAATAACGGTATTCAATATTGATCGAATAATTTGTTTGAGAATTGAAAACTTAACTGGTTTCTACAGAAAAAAGAGTACCATTGAAAACGAGGCGATTAAAAAATTCAAAAATTAATACATTCGTACGAGCTTGATGAAATAGTCAAAATTCGAACGAAGACCGCAATGATCGAATTGTTTAGTTTATCCAATCCTCAGCGAATAAGGATAAATATTTATTCAAGCGGTTTAAAAAATTTCCCCCGCGATCAGCAATAAAAATATTTCGCCTACCGTTTGCAGTAATTGATAGAAAAAATTGAAAGTTATCCTCAATATATCAAAAAAAAAAAGGAAATAACAAGAAGAATCGCCCAGAATTACAAGAGTCACGGTACGCAATCGAGACACCCTGTACATGCACGTAGCGCATCTAACAATAAGTGCCGGTGGGAAAGGAAACCGCGGACTGCAAGATTCAGTATCGACGAGAGACGAACCATATATATTATATAGGTATATACAGCATAGACGGTTGTTGTATGGTCAGAGTACGGTATAAAATAAGGCACGAAAGCACTTTGAACGCGGGCCGGGCGCCGTGTTTACGGCATTCAGTCTCAGTTTACCGCAGAACGTAGCGCCACGTATGACGCAAGTGTGTTTTCTCGGGGTTGCGAAGCAGCGATGAGCGAGTCCGCATCGCGAATGTGCGCTGCGCTGCGTTGCGTTGCGTTGCGTTGCGTTGCGTTGCGCGATGCGTCTGCAAAGCGCACGGGGCCCGATATCGTCGAAAGTGGATGGCCTCGGGCCTTCGGGCCGCGAGACGCCGGCGCCCGCAGTTACGAAAGGCGCGATCACCGCGCGCAACGCGTGTAAATCCGTATGCGGTTATAGGGCGGTATATGCGGGGTTTTTTTTGTTATTTTTTTTTTTTTTTTGCTGCGACCACTTCGAAGGAGGAAGATCGCCGCTTTCCTGATCGCCGAGACGCACGCGGCCCCGTTTAACTCTAACCAATTAACACACTCGCGGACGTGTTTATTTTATTGATAGAAGAAAACTGGTAGCGAGGAAAAAAATATTGAAAAATGTTTTTCATCGGTCGGAACTCGGATTCTCCTTCGTTGGGTATTATAATTATCTCAAATTCCATCGAAGAATTGGAAAAATGTGAGAAAATCAATCAAATTAGAGATGGGATTTTACGCATGGAAGAAATGATTTTTGTCGTGAACTTTTTTCTTTTTTTTCAGCTCTTCTCGATCTTTCCTTCCCTTCGGCGGAAATCTGTTTGTTGAAATCTGAATTGAAATTAGCGATTAAATTACGCGATAATTTATCGATAATTAGTCATACGTTGTCAGAGAGCGTGGTGTAGAAAATACACACGTCTGTTTGAGCATGGAAAAATAGAACTTCGATTCATAACAAAACGATTGCTTATCGGGCAAAACTAACTCGGTACTAATCCGTCATTAAAAATACCATACTAATAACTCAATGCCAAACAGGCGCCGAATAAACTCCGGCATGATTTCAAAGCTCTTCTCAAAGTCATATTTTATTATTGCGTTCCAAGTTCGGAACTCCTATCACGGGAGGTCTTCTTATAATTTGCTGCGATATCGCATATATGTATATATATATCAACTTTGAGACAAATCATTTTATACAGTATACTAAATGTATACGTAACGAATAATACACGCACGGTTAACGCATGTCTAAAAATGGAATCTGAAAGTATAATACGGTGAGTGACGAAACTTAATTCTAAAATGAATTAGATAACTTTTTATCAAAGCAGTGCCGCTGTCAACGTTTAACATATTTTTTTATTTTTTATTTTTTTTTATTTTTCTTTTACTCTTATTTATCGCGGGCTGGGGAATTCACAAGTCACTTCGTTCGGTGCTCGATCGTGGTTAAAATAACGATCGATGTCGTGCGTATGATATCGCATCGTGAAATTGCTGGTCGATGAAATATATTAAAGACGGCGCGTTACACGTACACGCACGTAATGTATAATAATAAAGCACAAGCGGTGTCCGTAAATAGTGATTTGTTACGCGTGAATAAATTTCACCGCGGAAGAAGCGTTAGAATCGAGCGACGGTCGCGAGGTTCAATTAGCTTTTCAACTTTTGTATCGCTACCCCGACGCTGCAGTAAATTGTCTCCCTGGCCTGAAGCTCATAGGATTCAGAAGGCTGGTTGGCAAAAAATCGTTACTAGGTATTTATTGATTTTATTACGACAGAGTTGCATATTGAATATTTATCAAATTACGCGTTAGGGCAGAGGCGGGCAAAATGGGCCCCATGTACAATCAAATGGGACTTAAAAAAATGTCGTAACGCTTTAAATGTATTTTTAGCCGAAGGACAAAGAAATTGCGTCGTCGAAATTGGTCTGACGTTATTCCGCCCATTTTGCCCGGCTTTTTCCTACATATTTTGTAAGCTGCGCGAAATTTTTTTTGAAAATAGAAAAATTGGAGTTTCATTGTTTCTTTATCATGTCGGCGTTCTTGAATATTCAATTTTACAATATTTCACCGATAAATTGATCGGAATCAAAGAATATGGCAATATTGAATTGACTACTGGAAGAAAAAAAAAACGGTAATTATCTTCAGTGAATTTGTGGAAAACAGTCATCCCAATAAAACGAGTCATCGCAAAGCGAAATCGAACAAGTCTACCAAACTTTGAATAATTTCGAAGCGATTTGAAACGAATCATCGACATCTAAGCTTTCGTTTATGGTTTCGTAGAGATTTTCGTTTCGCGATTATAACAATTTGTCAATTATTCAATGCACGATTATCTCGCGACAAAATTAGTAAAGAGGTTCGATTTCCTACGAGGCTGAAGTTAGCAACGTTAACGTAACGAAAAATCAGGGAAAAAATCATAAGGGCGTAATTTCGGAATAACTTCGAAGTAGTTGGCGTTGGAAAACCTTTCATTTATCTTGGTTTACTAAATTTCCGACATTCCTAAGGGTGCGAAGTATCGATTTCTCCTAAACACGCATCGCTGTACAGTAACGTTACAAACTTTATCCCCGCGATATTCAGCCGATCAATTCCTCCCTAACCTCTTTTACTCGTTGTCCCGCGATTCGCTCAGGCGCATGCGCAAAGGGGTTCGCGTCGCGACTCCGCCCCGTCTCCGCGACCTTGAAAGTTGACTTCTTGGGGGTTCGCGACGCCGTCGGGACGCCGAAGACGACGTTCATTCCGCGCGGTCGAAGGCCCGATCATTAGATATGCTAATATTTACATTTAGATTGCGCCGCTTAATCGATGTGACGCCATACTGTAATATAGCCGGCGCCGTGGCGCTAACTCTGGCGCCTGCTGCCCCGCGACGTGCAACCGAGGCATTGTTTAGGCTGCGTTCACACCGATCACCCGATCCGCGAATTCGACGTTTTTTGCTTTCATCTCTCCTGTCAGACGGGCGCCATAAACAATCCGGCTCGTTTATCGCACGAGGAAAACTATCGCAGTTGATACTTTGCTTGGATCTGTTTTCAGCAGTCTCTCGAGTCGGGAAGAATTCATCGACCAGTCAATTTTCACGTTAGTAATTTCACTTTCGTTTTACATTAGTCATTTGTTTTTTTTTTCTTTTTTTTCACGAGTAGATGTAATAATCTGCGAATGAAAATTGTACAAAAATTCGATATCTCGTTTATTTGATCAGAATAATAGTTGTCAATTTTTTCACACATTTCGGTACATGCATATACATAGGTACGTGTAATTACTTCTTTAGTGCACTTTGAACGTAGTAATACCTATACAAACAAATTAAGCGAGTCGAAGGAAAACTTTTTCCAGAGACTTGGTGTTTCTTTTCTTTTCTTTTTTTTTTTTTCTTCTCGTGTATATACGAAGAACGGAAACGTTTGTTTTTGATTTCCATTTTCTTTTTTTTTTTTCCTTCTACTTTGAATCGGTGATATCTGGTTTCACGGCAAAACGCCAACTCAATTACAATCCTCGAAGTCGCGGCTCGAAGTGGCTCAACGGCTGAGAGAATACTATAAGATATATAAACGCGAGTTTTTTTTTTTTTTTTTTTTCTCCTCTCTTCAATCTAATTTCCCGTAGAGGCCGTAATCGCGTGGTATAAACGCTAAGCGATTGTATAAACACGGAGTGAAATTTTCCCATATTGAAACAATTCGTATACTCGTATGTACGAGCGCAAGTAAGGATTGCAAATGTTATACCGACAATCGGAAAATTCAAACAAACAATTTTTCCGTATCTTAATTTCGTTCTCCCTTTATTCACGCCTAGTTCTTTTTCCGAATCAGTGAAACGCATGGCGTCATAATCGAACTATATCTTATTCTTCGGACCGCGTCGATGATCGAGGGGTAAATTCTTAGATCGTCGATCACTACGCCTCTGCTGCAGCAGGCTAGGAAGCCTGAATGTATTTATAGGTTTATTTAGTCGAAAAGGTCTAATTCAATTACGACGCTGCAGCGTCACGCCACCACTACGGTGCAACGGCGCACAATTCGTTTAGTGTTTCTTCACACGTTCGGGGTCAAGTTGCCTATGATTATACATATATACAGACACACAGACAAGATACGTGCCGCATGCTTGACTGGACACAGAATTCGCGTGTACGTCTCTAATGTGAATCACAAATAATTTTCTTGACCTCAAAAAATCCCCTTTGATATTGTCATGACAATTCTACGTTTTTCGATTATTCCGTGATCCACATATTTCTTTAAACAATAAAACGTTGCGCACATAACGGTAAATTTGAAGGGAATTTGTCGCAAGTCATGTAATTGCGAAAAACTTCATACCAGCGATATCGTAGATTCGAAAAGGTGAAAAGATTGACCTTTTTGAGCAAAAAAAAAAAAAAATGATACGCCAAGTGATCAAAAAGTTACCCGAAGCTCGTTGCACTTATGCATCAATTTGCACTCAAAAAATATGAAATATAGAATATGCATGGCAATTTATTTCCTATGAAAATAATTGGGAGATGAAATTAAACTTAATCGGAGTGGTTAAGGTGATTAAGGAGGAAATTGTTACACAAACTGGCAATATAGCATGTTGCATTATCGATGATTAAAATATAGAGTAAAATAAGTTAGTTTTTTTTTTTTAATTTTCAACACATCAATAATGCTATACATGTAAGAATCTGACCAAAAAAAAACTTTTTTTCTATAATAAACTGGTATTTTCATAATAAAGAATAAATAAATAAACAGAAGTTATTTCTATTTATTCGGTAGTTAAAGAGCGCAGTATGTCGGTACAAACGGATTATTCTTATGTCATTAGACAGACTCCACATTACGAATTTAATGTATACTTCAAGAAAACGAATAAAATAGAAAGTCCTATTTCGCATTCAACATATTCTAAGCCTCTTTATCGCTACTTTCATCCGATACCGTTCAAGCTGTCTGAAAAAAAAAACCCGATTTGAAAGACTGACTTTACGTTTCTCCATTGTTTTACCGAGTGTTTCGTTTTTTAGAACTATTCAAGTTTTTTTTCATAGCTTGAGGTTGAATGCGCGCGGCAGTTACTGTATAAGCTTCAAGTCGCATAGCTATAAGCTTATTTGTCACAAGATCACGTCTTGGCTTATCATGATTCGTCACCGTCTCAGATTTCCATGTTTCATTTACAACGATTATCAACAAATTCTTAGCCTCTTCGTAAAGATCGTGAAACAGAGGTTCTTGTTTTTGAAGAATCTGGCAGAAGCGCACAAACAGTCGAGTACGTTAACAAACAAAAAATATTTCTGATATTGCGAATGGATTTTTCATATCATTAATGATCTTTTAAAGTCTATTGCGTTCCTTCCCCTTCTTTATTGAAGTCTTCTTAACAATTATTACAACATAGGAACGCTTCAAGGCTGGATATTGTTATTCAGTTTTTCTGACAATTCGGCATAACGTTGACACAAGCTTTATGAATTCGTAAACCGGAACTATCACTGTTTGTTTTTTTTTTTTTTCTTTTATTTTCAACTTTTCTACCGACTAATTTTTTCTAGTAATCACGGTAATCTCCGCCGCTAAAATTCCGTGATAAAAAGATAGGAAATAGTGTCTGACATGACATAAGAGTGTTTATTGCAAGATAAGACCGGACAATAAATATAATCGTACATATATACCTGAGCCGTAATGCAAACGTTGTTACAAAGCGCAGACCACATAGGTAGAAAACCATCTTACGTTTATAATATTCACTATAAGCACCCTTGAGAAATCGCACGGTGCAAACCAAGTCTATCATTATTAAAAACTTGTATTTAAAAAACGACAGGCTTCTGTGAGTACCGATTTGAAATTAAGCAAATTCTCGATTCTTGTAAGATTTTTTAAACTCGTTGGGCGAATACGTGGAAAAGCTGGTAAAATCCGAAAAGAATGATCTTAAAGAGAAATGGTGAGTGAAAGTGGTGATATTGCACCGACAGCGACGTAATTTACGTGGAGAATTTCTAATTTCACGCCATTATGTTGATTGAGCAGCGGTTAATCCGAAAGGTGTAGAAAATAAAATGTTGCAAGTGAAAAATTGACGATACAGAGTGCAACAAGCGTGACGTTCGCGGTTGTAAGGAGTTTAATCTGCGCCGGTAATTAATAATAATATGGAAGATCAAGTGCGTGATGGAACCGAGGAATTTCGTTTTATCAGAGACGAAGCCGCGAAGCAACGATCGCTCGCATGCGACGCGAACCCCGGAGCTGTGATTATTAAATCAACGTTCCAACTACCATTGCTAATCGGTTTCACTCACGAGTGCCTTTTATTATAATAAATACATGGATAGGAAGCGAAGCGACGGATTTTAAAGGCACCGACTATCCAACAAAAGCATTTCTCGCATTACTAATTCCGTACCGCGTGGCGCGCGATGATGCCAATCCTCTTTTTTTTTTCACTTCCCTCGATTTTTTTCTTACGATACTTATTTTGCCCCAAGAAAATAAATTGCACCAGTTTCATTCGCGCCTCGTTGAGAATTCTTTTCATACATTTAATACCACGTTTGCATACACGTACCTTAAGCTGCCGCGCGGCGCGTATATTCATATAATTACTATTATTGCTACTAGGAGATGAAGCGAAACTGTATAAATTTATACGAAGATAAAATTGTTCCAAGATAATACGCGAATAAAAATTGAAAAAGTATAACTTGCTGAAAAAGAATTTACAAGATTCTCGCCAAAGTTTTCTGTCAAACTTTTTCGTGCTACACATATTCAAAATGTAGATGAAAAGAAATTGAACAACTGTCAAAGGTTGAAGATTGTTATATACAGAATGATTATCTATCCAAATAATGATCCGACGTCTGCTACGGTTCAATGCGCGTGCGCAACAATTCGAGAGCAGTTGTTTGCCAGGGCAACCAACCGTCGTGAACGTAACCTGAAAATTTTTGAGGTTACAACACATTGCGGCGTCCTGTCGTCTGAGTTCATGACTGTTGGTCACCATGACAAACAATTGCTCTCGAATTTTAGCGCATGCGCATCAATCTATAGCATGCAACGGACCATTCTGTCGATAGATATAATCAATCTGTATAATAATCACCTCTGACGCGATTGTTCTATTGGAAATGAAGATGAAAAAAATTAATTAAATATATATTTTTTTTTTAAACTCACTGTAGTCACCGGGGCACGTTTTGCAGCATCGACCCGGTAAAAGAACGGGTTCTTCGCAGGTTGGCTTTGGACATTCGTTCTTGATATTTCTGCACTGAACCCTGGCAACGATGCGACGTTTCTTCTGCACCTGAAACAGAAATACGTAGGTATCCGTAATATATGCATACTTTGGTACGAGGAAGAATTTGCCCACCGCATGAAATATAATACGTGAAAATCACTATGCACCATAGGGTATGGTA
The DNA here is from genome assembly GCF_021901455.1 of Neodiprion lecontei. Lineage (NCBI taxonomy): Eukaryota > Metazoa > Arthropoda > Insecta > Hymenoptera > Diprionidae > Neodiprion > Neodiprion lecontei. Next base: position 9,339,126 of record NC_060264.1, on the reverse strand, counting down.
TACCTATATGTATAAACCCCGATACGCGAATGGTAAAATAAACATCTGCAAAACGCGGTGCAGTCAGACTGCATATAACGCGGCAGCGGGTTGTAAAGTTAGAAAATTTATTCTACTGCGAGAAGACAGGCGATGATCGTTGCTGTTATATAGGTATATGTATGTATACGTGTAGCTGCGGCACAAGGTGAACAAATAAACGAGTGAGAGGGGAAGAAGAAAAAATTTGAAACAAAAAAGCCAAAAAGAAGAAACAGCTAATACAGGCAACACGATGTCGATGTAACACACTCGGCTCGCAACTCTTGACCGTTTACAACCATCGTCAGTTTTACCAAACTACACGCTGCCGGGTTTTACTGAATGCAGTTTGTCTCGGCGAAGTTACGGAGTAATGCAGTTCCGATTCGGAAGTTTGTACCTCGGTACGTATTAAAAATGGATATTAGAATTTGAAAATATCGGACTTTACTATGGAAAATGAATCTAGAACCAGCAACCAAACTGACCGTTTTTCATCAAAGTAAGTAAGGCAGTCAAATAGTTCTGGTGATAAAAATTCTGTCAAACCTCATGAAGAGCTAACACCTACTTTCAAAGAATCTTTATAGGCGCGAAACTTTACTGAATTATCCTATTTATAACAAGTTCAATGCACTTGGCTGCTAACTTTGGCTACTAGCATCAGCTTCTCCTCTGAGTAACGGTAAGAATATCTTCACAAAATTGTGCTAGTAAATTTCATTTCAACGTATAAACATTACCGATAAGGAATCATTCGGACTTTCTGAAATTTATATATCAGTTCATGGATCTTATTAAGGAACTACGATGATGGCTAATGGAATAATGAGCATCGGAGATGAAACGGTCTGTGTGACCGTTGGGCGAAGAAATCTTCATTACGAATGTATGAGAGGGTACGCAGAGGGGCGCAGAATACATGGAGATGTGGTCACGGTTGAGAGATGAAGAAAAGAAGAGGTTGGGGCGTCATTTAATCTGCAGCAGTCAGTCTGGCGCGTCTTGACTCGGGACACAGAGAGAGAGAGAGAGAGAGAGGATGATCGTGAGTCATGACCACGCGAGAGCTGAGGCAGACTATTCTTCTTCTTCTTCTACTTCTTCTTCGTCTTCGACTTCTTCATCTTCTTCATCTTCTTCGTCTTCTTCTTCGTCTTCTTCTTCGTCTTCTTCGTCTTCTTCGTCTTCTTCGTCTTCTTCGTCTTCTTCTTCTTCTTCTTCTTCTTCTTCTTCGTCTTCTTCTTCTTCTTCTTCTTCTTCTTCGTCTTCTTCGTCTTCTTCGTCTTCTTCTTCTTCTTCTTCTTCCACAGGGCCGGCCTATCAATAGCACGTCGTACATGAAGCACGTCCGTCATTCCTTCGCTCACTAAAAATAGAACATCTGCACGATGCCATCCCCACCGTTGCTAATAGCTAGGCTTATAACTGGTACCTACCGTCACAACGACGTGATGTGAGTACCCTCACATTTTATACCCAATACACCTATCGCCTCCTCTGCGTGAAAGCCATCCAGGTGCATTGCTTTAACGTCACTATATCGAGTATTCCCTGCTTCGTTATAGTTATAGTTTTAAGTGAGCCTACAGGGGTTCGCTAAATTTTATGCTCATGACGGGGTGCACTGTTACGCATCCTCGGCGTTATTTACAAAACGAAACTCCGACGCTTCTACCTTACGAAAAAAAAACTTACGGTATGTCGTAATCGAGGACTGTAAAGTGGTCGGACTTACTCTGTGCAAAATTGCAAGCAAAATTGGCGGTAAGAGATCGGTTTCCATTAATATAATATCTAACGAGACGATATTTTTTCTTCATATTGGTTGGACGTAATTGATACTTTGTCGTTAATCGGATACCTAAATCCTTGAGAATCAGTATACGGTAATGATCGATATAAAGAGATCAAGCGAGACTGCAAATGATAAGACAGGCAGAAATCTTTTGCGAGCCTCTGCAACTAGTGTTAAAATAAAAAGAAAAAAATTGTATCAAACAGTACTAAAGGCTGATGTGAATCTCGTGAAACCGTTTGGAATGACTTGAAAAAAGAAAGAACAGTTAAAATCGCGTGTAATCTCGTGAAAGCAGGCATGTATATAAATATGAAATCTCGCTATCTTGAAATACGATGCACGGGATAAGGTTGTCAGTGCGGGTTAACTCTTCACTCTGCGACATTCCCCCAGGCATCGCAGTGATTCGTGACACTTTCATTCAGCTGTGGAATTGAAATATAAACTCTGTCCGTTTTTCACTCTATTACGATTATTCGTCAAGAAAAGTAAATGATAAGAATTTACTCCGAAATTCAACTCAAGGTTGTACGTAATATAAGTCTTCGAACATTCCTGTTATACGCCTTCACCGGTAATAAAAATAATGAGGATAAAAACTTGCGTACAACACATAGGAATAATTAAGGTACGTACACAACGGACGGTGTATTTCTTTCGCTGGCTGTGTTACAGAATCGTTAGCCTGCAGTTAATTCTCGGTGATATAATGTCGCCTTTTCCAACACCTTGTACCGCAGAGACGTTGCTCACCGGTATCCTATATAACCTGTACCTCGCACAGATCTTGTCCTCGTAGCGACGTCTTGGTATACACACGCCGAGGTCAAAGGTTGGCTAGAAGTTCTCCGCATAGTTCCTTGGATTAACCCTATTATAGTCGTATAGCTCTTCGTGGTGCAACGAATGACCAACAACAGCGTACCGCGGAGATACGTAAGTTAGATGCGTTTCGGTTAAGCCTCTCGAGACTTGTGGGTCGCTGGTTAAGGTGAAATGTAAGACCGCTGTGCATTTCTATCTAATAATTTATCGCGGTTGAAAGTATTAAATTGACGACGAACTTTGCTTCGACTACGGTGGTAAGTCGATAAAAATAATAATTTCAACAAACAATTGTGGTAACAAAACTACTCTTCTATAATAAATGCATAGGCTGTCTGCAATGAATTAAAATTATTTAGGATGTGCATTTTTTTACTTCTTCCATGGTTTAAGTTCTGATTACGTATGCAAAAAAGCTGCTGAATATATGCTGTATATTTTGTATCTGTGGTATGGTGAAAAATCGTAATAAAAGTTTGACTGTTCGATGCAAGTGGAAAATCATTGATAATATCTGATAGGAAATTATATTGCTTAAATATTCTGAGAATCGAAATGAGACCGGCTTTAATACCTATGTAAAAGTCAATTGATTGGGACATTTGGAAGATCGGGTAATTTCCACACAACTGAATAGTCGACGGTAATTGAACTGTAACGATGAGTTTGAAAACGTTGCATCTTCGTTCGTGTCACTGGTTTGTTTCCTTGGCTATAAACGATATTGAGTTTGTTACCCGCGCGTAAAAGTTGTCAACTTTAATACCAGTACGCCTGTAATTCGTTGTTTGAAATTCTACCGGACTTTGACGAACTGTTGGCTGCGTTTTCGAAGAAACTCCAGCATTCTGATAATGTATGCGACATCGAGCGCGAGGTAGATTCAAGAAAAAAAAAAAAAAATCGATGAAACCAACCGCAGTAAAGAAGCCAACTTGACCCTGACGAAAGCGATTGCATCAACGTGGGTGGATTCGAGAAATGCTGGAAAACCGACGAATCGTCCCCATCCCCGTAACAGCGGGGGAGTCGAAAGTCGTCGAATGGTCATTAAATTGTAGATTGGTAGGTTAGGTATGCGCGCCGGAGGAGACGCGGCTTTGTGGCGTTGCTGCACTCCGGTATAACCTCGCCATCGGTAACCAAACAAGGTAATGCGGGTCGGGTTGTAGGCGTCGTGGGAATGGAGTGGACACCGGAAGTTGTCCGCGCCGAGAGACGGGTATTCGCTATCAGTCAAGAAGCGACCCGTTTCGCGTAGGCGCCGCCCGAACGTTTCGAGAGCTGCCTGCGGTTCGGAGGAGAGACGCAACGCGAGAAACACGCGAGCATCGGGTTATCGTCGCGCGATATGCGCACGCCGTTCCACGCGCGCTGCGCCGCGTTTCGCCGCGCCGTGCCGCGTTGTGCCGCGACGTGCCGCGCCGCGCCGCGCTGAGCTGGTGTTTGGTCCCGCGGGCTAGACGTTGCGCACCTTGCGTGCGCTGCGTTTGCCCGTCGCACGTTGGTACACGTGTATGCGGGGTGTAGATGGGTCGGATACACGAGGATGTCCGCAGTTGCATACCGTTCAATCCGTTGCATTCGACCCGCGTTGCTCTTCGAGTCTTGGGTCAACGACGACGCCCACGCTAACGTGGGTGGACATCCATCCGCGCGTTTCTTCCACCCACACCGTGTGGTTTAATTGCCCTAGCGCTGGCGCTTCGTATCCTTTTTCTTCTTCTTCCTCTTCTTTTTCCTCCTTTCTATAGTCGATCGTTACGAAATACAGGTATAAGGTAGTTATAATACGAACGGAAACGATCGCGAGAGTGAGTTTTACTCCGACCGTGGAATTACCCTTTCTCCGTGACCTTCTTTCTTTTTAATTCTTTTGGAATTCTACTCCCGGTGATATTTGTTTAAATCACCATTCGTAGGCTCTTGTGTCACGATCATTGGACTGCCAGGAGTAGCGTCCTTGTTTCATCGGAATTCAAGAATATCTACGATTGTTGTTGTTTATTTATTAAATTTCACGGTTACACCCCAAAACTTTTTCCAAGTCAGTTTACTCGGATTAAAACTGAGGAAATTGGCTCTACAGAAAAAACGTCTCATCTGTGATAATTTACAAAGATAATTTGTGTGAAATTTGGTTTTGATAAACTTATTATCACTGTATAAATCGCAAGAGTTGTAAGAAAGATTCATTAATTTTTCAACGGAACTCACGTACTTATCAGAGAGGAGTATGCGGTTCAATTGTTTCCTTGATTTCTTAAGACATCGAGTTATTTCGACGTTTATTCATAATTTTTACACAATCATCGTCAATCGCCAATGCGGATTACTTTTTTGTTCGTGTATTATGTCACCGATTATGTTCGATAGTCTAATAATTTGAGTTATCAATTTAAAAAAACATTTAGCAGTCTGATTAGTGAATTCGTATAATGATTTCTCCATCCCGTAATCAAACGATGCCGGTCCATTGAATGAAAAATTTGGCGTTCTCTGTTCCCACAGCAAAAGTGCATTATTTGAAATAGCTCAAACCGAACATACGCGTTGCCAATACATACGTAATTTTAACGAGACAGGCCGTGATTTATTAATATCAAAATTAGAACGGTATAACAATTTCAGCAGTGAAATCGATACGCATGTACTACATCGAAAGCATTTTTTCTTATTTTTATGTATCAGTCAATTTACCAAGTGCCAAGTAAAAGATCTTCAAGACCCGCGGAGGATTGCAAATATTCTTTGTCCCATAAATTGGGTGAACTTTTTGGCAAGCAGACGGTCGTTTGAATTCGATATTCAATCCTTAAATCAAGAATAAATGTTCGGACGCAATTTAACTTACATGCAGTCACATCTGCAGTGAACTATACACACAGCCAATCTTGAAAATATTTGGCAGAAAAATTCTTCAAACGAATCGTAAACACTTTAACATGCGACACGGATTTTTTTGATTTTTTCTTTTTTTTTTTTTTTTCTTTTGGCAAGTGTGAAACAAAGATCGCTGCGAGGTTGTGTCGAATTTTCAAAACCCATCGTGCAGCAGCAGCGCGGATCTTCTTGTCCGACTTGAAAAGAGAAAAAAAAAAAAATTCTACCGGTGTATACGATAAACTGGAAATGAAAATTGTTCGAAAATTGTTTGAAAGAGAAAAACGGCCGTTGACTCAGACAAGAATTAGACGGCCCGTGCAGTGCCGACAACGAAGCAACGGTTTCGGAAGGTATTTGGTCATTCTAGTCTCGAGCGATGGTTATCAGAGGACGATAACTCGAGACTCGAGTCACGGAGCACGCGGCAATCTTATTTCCCGTTTCATCCCGTTCAGTTTCGTAGTACTTTCCTTTTATATACTCCTCTTGTTGTCTATTTCTAGGAACCAAAACAGAGACGAAACAAAAACGAAGTTTTAGTATTGCGGGCGGAATTTCGTGCTGTGTCCCCTTCACTTTTACTCAACTTGACGTACATTTCGAGATCGAGCCTGTACGGTGTTTAGATCTTTATCTTATTCACGTATCTGCAGTGTATACACTCATAAAATTAAGAAAAAAAAAAAAAAACACATTACATACATATTATGAATATGTTTTTATTTAATTATAGGTAAACGGCAATTTATCGATGATAAATAAAAAAATAACTTACCGGTATGCATTCGCACTTGATGCAGTACATAACGCCGAACGGTGGACCGAGATCTGCGTACCACGTGGATCCCAGCTCGCGAATCTGTTTGCCGAACATACATTCTGAAACAAAGGAAAAGGAGGGATAAATTTTTATTTCAACTTGCTTTCGGTTATATTCTGAAAAAATAAAAATGTGCGGGAAAAATATATCCTCGCTGTTCAAAACATCCGGTGATCTTACACGTTATATATACGTATATATATATACATACATATATATATATATATATATACGACGGGGCAGAAATTAAACGGAGTTGATAAAATTGGCGCGTTATATCGTTGAAGAAATTGTGCAAACGATTTATCTTCCATACACCAACAACGATCGCGAGGGATTATTTTTAATTTCAAGACAAACTTTCATTCCGCGGAATAAAAAGTCTGTCTTTTTGTTTTTAAATTATTTCCGACTACCCGAGTCAAATCTTCCCGTGATACTTGGTCGATAATTTTCTTCACCCAAGAGTAATGTGTCATTTTAATTTTTACCTAGCGAGAATCGATGCCGCGAAATATTCGGTTAAAACAATTCTTGTCGAAACTAACTGTCGCTGAAAGTTTTCGACACTTTAATTTCACAATAATCAAACAATTATAATTCCGTAAAATCCCTCAAACACGTATAATATCAATAGTAAGACTGACGAATCAAACTTTTTTTCACCTTCTTTCTAATCGGAGATTCAAATTCTTTCCGCAGAACGAACCGCAGCCTGTTTCATATATTTTAAACGGATGCCCTCGTTCCAGCATCCAAACTAATACTTTGTCCTTCGTCTAACCCCGTGTGAAAAAAGAAGCTGTCAAGTAAGTTTAAATTTGCTGCGGGTAAAAGAGCCGTAGATCTTGCCAGGATCCATAATTTAATTCAATAAACAGAAGGCATTCCACATCGTTTACTGCACCAGTTGCGTTGCTGAATCGAATTGAGAAATACGCAAATAGGTAGACGATATACGTGTACACACATTGCATCTGCACATGTAAGTCGGGAACCATTATTTTCGTTTTTTTTTTTTTTAGTTTTCTGCGTTTCGAGGAAAATAATTCATCGCACTAGGTTACATTATATACACACACACACACACACACACACATATATATATGCAACGTGAAACGTGCGTCGCATGCAGATTAAAACTTTTTAACACCGAGCGTAAAAATAATCCAAAATAACCATCGCGAAGGAAATAATAATAAAACTAAATGAAAAATAAAAGTATTGTATACATATACGTATAATATGCATTTCTGTGTTTTGTTTTTTTTTTCCACGCTTTCAGTCGTCACGGAATATTCGGTGTCTCGACAAAAAAATTTCCATACCCCAGCGTTATCACTGCTTATTTACAACTTCAAATGATCTTTCTTACTTCGTATAACCCCGAAAACCCCCGAGTAACAAGTTTCGGTTAGAATCATCGAGTTTTTATAGTTTTTTCGAATTCTGCATCCGCCATATTGGATTTATATCAGCGACCTCAAAAACGTTCGAGTATCAAAATTCAGGTGAAATTATTGAGTTGAAAAAACGTGCGACTGAAGGGGTTAAAAAGGAGGGGAGTAAAGTTCGAGGAGAAAAAAAAAGAAAAAAAAAAGAAACTTCCGATACTAAACTTTTTGCACCGCGCAGTGCATGCAACCTAGGAATAAAATACGACTTTTCCACGTCTATATACATGATTATACAACAGGGGAGGTATACTTCGCGTACGATTCGCGCATCATGCAACCGCTATTCGCAGCTAGTATTTTTCCATCTTTTCACGCACAGATTAACTCCTCGCTATCAAATTTCATTCGATACATGTATATAGCAAATCGGACGTGTTTTACGAGCAAATCTGTACAACCGCACCGCCCACTGCATTGCTGGCGAAAACTTTATACGAATTAATACAAAGCTCTCCTATCTTCTGCACGTATTGAGGCTGCAATGAGTTGACTGTAAATTTATCCGCATACAATTGAAAATAATTTAATGATGTTGGTACCGTGTATTGATCTTACGAGATCGTTTTACATGAAATGTTTATTAAATTATTGTATTTTCGAAATACCAGAGTGGGAAATAATGCAATTATAAACGAAAGCTTGCAATTAGATATCGATTCTTTGTTTCGCATCGCTGGAAAATTGTTAATAGTTATTCTGATAGATTCGTTTTATTTCACTCCACGATGACTGATTTGGTTGAAGAGATTGTATTTTGTGGAAATTCGCTGAAATAGACTTTCTCTTTTCCAGTACGAGTCGATCGAATAATGCATACCAATCGTCGATGAAAATCATTATCGGCGCAATGTTGTAAAATTAAATACACAACGATGCCAACATGATAGAAAAAGTTTACCGGCTGTGAATGCGTGGAAAATAATCTTCCGGTTATAATATAACAGCCAGCCTGGAATGAAATCGAACAAATCAGCTAGATTTTTATATAATTTTGAATGAAAAATAGAAATAGAAATGAAGCATCGATATCCGAGCATTCCTTTATAATTCCAGTATTTTCGATATTCGTTAGCTTACAAGAATAATAATTTCACGCGTGATAAATGTACAAATATCTCGTAATAGAATTGACGTAAAGTATCGATTTTTAGCCAACCAACTTGGAGAAAAATAAACCCAGAGTGCTCATCGTCTCAATTTATCTTTGACCGAATTTCCTGTCGAAGAATGGAAAAAATTATGACATCCTAAGCACTAAATAAGAAGCAAAAATCGAACACCTACAAAAAAAAATTGATAATCATCAATGCGTCAAAAATATTTTTAAAAAAGCATTTCACAAAAATAAATTCAAACAAATCTGTAGCACACCGTTACGTTTTCCATATATTCGTTGAAGTAACAAGTTCGAGTATACAGCCTTGCATGGCGGTTAAATGGTGTCGCAAAGTCGGGTTTATAGGTGTGTAGATCACGGCCTGCGGTCAATATTTGCACGTCGTCTGTACGAGATACATATTTATACGATACGCGTTATACAAGCTAGACAGCGAAGCTTAACGCGGTTCTGCCGCAATAATTAAACGCGCGAATTACGGGGTCAAGTTGCCAAGCGCGTGGAAGAGTGTGCGGAAAAAAGTGAAAGCGAAAGAAAAGGTAAATTAAAAATTGAAGAAATCCGTGCAAAATTAGTGAATTGAAAAAATAAAGGAGTGAGGAACAAAAATAAACGAACCAACGAACGAATGAATGAATGAATGTAATAAGAGGAATAAAAAAATTGCGAAACGGTAAGGTTGCATCGGCGTTCTACCCGCTCCGCGGTAACGCATCTCTATAAACCGCGAGAGCAGCGGAGGAAGAGAAGGTCGTTGCACTGATGTTGTGTGACTAGAACGTCGTGCAATGCAAATACTCGAGGGACTACACGCCGCTATAGTCCGTGCCACCCCTTTAAAACGCGTCTCGTTATTTTTCTTCCTTTTTACACCTTCTCTCTCTCTCTCTCTCTCTCTCTCTTTCTCTCTTTCGCATCTGCGTTTGTAGTGTACGTTGGCGAACGACGGCGTCGTCGGCTACTAGAGCACCGCATACCTGTAACGTTATACAAGAGAAACGGAAAATGCTGTATGGTCGCACCGCTGCACAAATGCACAATCTTTTTTTTTTTTTAATAAAATTTTAAACTTAATCAAGGAATCATTGAACCATCTCATTCGATCCATCGGGCAGGGAATCGCTAGAAGTCGCTAAAAGTCGCTCGAATCGCATGATTCCTGATTTTACTCGCGATTTCTCAAAATGTATGGGAAATCATGGGAAATCACTGGGAATTGCTCGTCCACTTTCCAACTAAGCTGCAAGCATTTGTCTCCTGTTGTAAGGTAAAAAAAAGTTTAAGTATTCGTGAAAATGTTTTACAAGAGAATAAAAAAATTATTCTAATTTCTTTAATAAACTATGTTGTTTATCGATTACACACGTATCCCTAATCGTAATTTAATTATTGTTAATCTATGATGATTGATCAATGTTCATTTCTTGACAATCTAGATATTAATGATTTCCGAGAAATCACACGAAATCGCAGTTAATCTCATCGAAGAATCACGAGAAATCGATTCCTTTTGGAAATCGTTAAGTCGCCGAATTTACGAGTGATCAGCTCCTCGGTGATTTCATAATAAATTAAAGTCTTTTATGTAATTTAATCGAATAGGAGAAACATTAGATTTCGGGGTGTAATTAAAATTTAATTAAGTTTTAACTTGACTGTATAAGTTTCGGTTACAATTTCGGGTGAAAATAGTGTTTCGGTCGGACACTATTTGTTATACTTATTAAAGTCTCTGCATTCAATGCGACTGAATGATGAATAATTGGCGTTTGACGTATTGAATAATCATTTGACTCGAACAATCAGCATCGATTAGCATTATTAAGTATCGAATGTAATCAGACTTATTATTTACGTAGCTTGTGTATCAAGTTACATCGGTCGATCGATATTTACTTGAAAACTTTCAGCCTCATTCTACAAGCGACGATAAAACTTGCGTCAAATGCATGAAACTACTCATTTTTCCAGATGCATATTTATACAGTTGAAGCGTAGTTTTTCCTGCGAATCAACGGTTTGAAATTACGCACATTTTTTGAATTTTTCACTTTCGTCATTTTTTCAGACTTCGCATATTCACACCCCAATATCCGAAAGTAAATAATCGATATCCCTCGAATGACCGTATAATTAGTGAGAACAAACATTTTCTGCGTAAACAATGCGCTACTCGATCAGGCAATTCGTTGACGAAGAATAATTACGACGAGTGTTTTCTCTTCAAAGATCTCACGCGATAAGGGATACAACTGCATTTACACACGTAGATTATAACACGGATTCTCGCGACTTCTGAGGAAGCTGCTGTTGATGCTTCGTGGGTCTCGCGTCGTTTCGTTTATTCCTTGTTTGTGTACGTTGACTGACTGTGCACACAAATTTTAGTTACAACCATCCTTTTGCAAATGTCATTACAAAAACACACATTATATACGTTGAGGATAAATAACCGGTTGTCACGTTTTCCTACATTTATATAAAGAACAGTCTTCCGGCAGGAATATAATATTATACAATCATATGTATTAATTATACAGGGATGACCGATTAATTTATCGATTGTGCAATTTTCAACGATTTTACGTAAGTTTTGAGAAAATATTAGTTTCTCATAATTTATTTATGCGAAAATTTTCCATTTTCTTCAATATTACTAGATGTTGGAATTAAATCGTGACGGGTTTTTTTTTTTTTTTATTTTGTTTTATTTTGTTTTTTCATAAAAAAAGATGTGTAAAAACGATACGAATTAATTCAAACACCTGATATATTTATTTCTATAAATCTATCGTTTCCGACTCCCTATAAAAATTATAATAATATGTCGATGTTCTTCCTTAAAGATTTACAGTCGAAATATTTTTAAGATTAATTCTTCAAATGAATACAGACTTTGCACAATATGATTTAAGATTTGAAGAAAAAGAAAAACATATGTACGATAAATATAATCGTAAATTTCAATTCTTCAACGACTGCATACAAGAATACCGTATTTTTCAATTCATCAACCTGTTCCGTTTTGGTTTTAATCTAGATGCCTGCATTTATTTTCAGTTGTGAATAAAATGACTGATGAAAATTCATTAAAATTTATCGCGAGTGATTTCAATTGATTTCCAATAATTTCCGAACGTTCCAGACGGTTTTCAATGATTTCCGAATTGGACAGAATCACAGAAATTCGCAACATACAACTGAAAATCGATGACAATCGCAATCTCGCCTCACTCACATCATCCATAAGACACAATCTATACCGAAGCTCGAATTAAAGATCGTTGAATAATCGAGCGTAAGAGTTCGATATTGCCAAGCAACATGTTACACCAACAGCCGCCTGTGTATGTAGTGAAAATAATATAAAAATAATAGTAAAAATTGGCATGGCAGTGAGCGGGGAAGGGAGGTCGAGAGGGGGGAGTCGCATTGGGTTCCGTCCTCGAGATCGAGGCGCGCGCGTACCAAAAATAAAATCTATGGTATAAGAATAAGAGAGAGAGAGAGAGAGAGAGAGAGAGAGAGAGCAGCGCCGCGGCGTCTATCACGAAGCGTCGCGACGACGACTACCAGGTGTGCACACGCGGTTTAAGACAGGCGACACTTACGCAATTCTTTTCGGTCGGGACAGACGGCCAGGGAGTCGCGACGCTGCCGTCATCTTCGAGAGAAGAAGACGGGCGAATAGACGAAGACGAAGTGGAAATCGTTACGTATCTACAACGTTGTTGTACGTACCTACACTGAGGGAAATTTTTATTTCCGGTTACCGCTCAGTCCTTGATTATTTTCATTTTTTACCACAATCGAAAAAATATAGTTCTAGGTATAAAATGAAAATTAAAAGTTTTTTTTAACGATACCTGTTTTACAGAATTTTTCTAATCACTGTAACAAATGAAATTTTTCTCGGTGTACACCTACGTATAATACATTAATTTATAGAAATTATACCTGTATGAAAAATTGACAATAATTCTGTGCTCTTGCGTAATAAGATTCAGAATTGAGAGCACAGAATTTTTCGTAATTTTTCGACAATTTTCGGAACGTCGAAACATGGTGCTTTGTTTGTTCAAAACGTTTCAAGTTCTAAGAAACACGGAAAACAAATCGTTGGAATGAGAAAAGAAACGCGCGATTTTGAGGTGGGGTCTGAATAGAAAATTAAAGATTGGAGGGAAAAATTTCAAAAAATTCAGGAGTGCTTGTTTGAGATCAGAGAATCGGATGAAAAAACTTGGAGCGAATAAAACAAAATGACATGGAAAGCCCCGTATATTTTTTGTCGCCTGTCGACAGATTTTGCTGTTATCCTCAAATCTTATTCTATTGAACCTTAAACTCAAATGATCACGGGGAAAAAATTATTCTTCATATCTATGCGCACGTATATCATATGAACAACAGATTTAAATTTTTTCAATGATTTGTCAAATCTGCAGGATATTCTAAAAATTAGAGAAATCGTTTTCGAGGTAAGAAGTTTCAAAATTATTTCGAGAAAAAGTTTCGGTTTTTCTCCGTTGAGGTAATTTCATTTTTATTGTTTTCCTTTCAAGTTCGTGTCTTTCTTGAATAAATTTTGACGGATAGTTTTTTTTTTTTCTTGTTTATTTTTCTGCAATACAGTTTTTTTCGAAACCACATCTAATTCAACGTGCAAAAGAAGTCCCATTGGTGATATCTACAACGGTAAATATCCGATAAATGTATTTTATAAGTCCACGAATCGGGTTGAAAGCGAATACAGTGAAATTCATATCCCAGGAACTGTCAAAAGTAGCTTTATTACTATGAGATCAATTCTGTACTTTGACTTGAATGATAAAAAGAAATTCGAAAAGAAAATATGTCAAATTTATTTGATCACCCTTCCGAATCTTACCCCACGTAATTCTGTTTTACTGAAGAAAAAAAAAAAAAAAAACACGAAGGGAAAAAGTATAAATGAAATTTCGTAGTTTTTTACCGTCAATAAATGTAATTTTTCCAAGATGAAGAAACTGACATTTAATTTCTGAAAACTTACGATCTTTCACATTAATATTTGCATTATTTTTTTTATTCTACTCGAATCATCGGTAGTTCCAAAAATAATGTAAAGAAGATAATTTTGTAGCTTACCGATCGTGAAAATATGAAATATTTATTTCTAAAAACAACTTTCAGTTGTTACACGAAGCTGAAACTTTTTACGTCATTACATGTATCTCAACACATCTCACATGTTCAATGAAATATGATAAAACCAGACAAATTAAAAATGATTGTTCCCAGTTTCCTGGATAAAGAGTGATGGATAAAGCGATACGTTCCCATACACGTACGTGCAACGACGTACCAAAGTCAAAAAGGGAAACGAGATGAATCTACGCGAATCAGCGTTCCGCGTTATATCTTTAGAAATACGCAAGTTTAGTAGCCAAGTGAAACCTCTGCATCATCGACGCGACGGTAGAACTGCTCTTCTTCTTCCTCTTCTTCTTCTTCTTCTTCTTCTTCTTCTTCTTCTTCTTCTTCTTCTTCTTCTTCTTCTTCTTCTTCTTCTTCTTCTTCTTCTCCCTCCTCCTCCTCTTCGTCTTCTTATCGGCTCGTTCTCGCATGCTGCAACATTGACGTAACCGTGGTTTAACCTTCGGCGACGCCTCTTCGTCTTCTTCCTTTTTTCACTCTCTTATTTTTCCATTTCTTTTTTACAACCCCCTTTTTTTTTTTTTTATTGTTGTCTCCTTTTTACTCCGCGCGCCGGTTTGTCTTCGTACCCGCGCGCGTTTCATTCTGGTCTTTTCTTCTTCTTATTTTTTGTTTTTTTCATTTTGTTTTTTTCATTTTTTAGTGTATTTTTCTTTTTTGATTCCCGTTGTTGTTGTCGTCGACGTCTCGTTCTTTGATTTGTTTTTATATTTCTCGCTTTTCCTTACTCCGCACCTCCGCCCCTTCCTCGAATATATAAATACTACGCGACGCCTAAGCTCTGTGGGTATTTTCGAAGAAACTAGATTACGGTGTCTGTAAACCTTACTATGAGACGTCTGGCGTCGGTCTACGTGACGCCCTCGTATAACATCTCGACGTTAGCTCTGTTACCTATGTATATGGGAACGGACAATAAATACCACGTGCTGTGGGTATATAAACAACGAAAACAATTAAACAAATTTAAAACAAGAGAAGAAAAAAAAACGTGTAAAAAAAGCAAAAGGAAATTATTAACTTCGTGTACCTAAATGCGGGCCAATAAAATTACAAAAGCATTCTCAATCTTGCGAGCAGAATAACAAAGGTTGTGTACCAAATACTGGATGTTATTCAATCTGCTGGATTTTAACCATTTCATTGATTTTTTTTTTTTTTGACAAATAATCTATTGCGAATATGCAAAGATCGTAAAATGAAGAGATAAAAGAAAAGTGTTTAGGCAAATTGCTGTAACATTCGCGTTTTAGTTTTGATTATTATACATATATATATATATATATAGTTTTGATATATCACTCTATCTAATAATATTGAAAAAAAAAATGAGTGATTAACTATATTCATCATTTAATATAACCGAAAAATATGGTTCTGGGTAGAAAATAAAAATGAGTTTTGTAGCCATAACCAGAAAATGTATTATGTTTTACTATTCTTCTTGATTAAAATATCTTGCGACATATTACAATAAAAATTGCGATAGTTTAAACTGATATATACCAAGATTTTATTTAACTTAAAAAAACAAAAATTCAGTCAACCAAACAGATTTAATGTTGCATTAACGAGAAAACGTTTAGCATCGACAATTAAAATTGCATCAAATAGTTACACTAGTACGAAATTTTCTTGTAATTCAAAAAACATCCAAACCGTTATCGTAATCATACTTATTTTACCAAGAATTATTCAGTGTGATAACCAGAACGAATGTAAATTTTTGCGTCGCTGTAGAAAGGCACGCGGAAGTCAAGGATCGAGCGAGTCGAGGTTCGCTGGATAAAGCCGCGACATTATGCCCTGTACCTAAAGTTACGTGTTGTATTTACCACCTTGTACATGTATGTACATAAGAGGTGAATGATAAGACGTGCATATCTGGGTTTGTAAAAAATATTTGCGGCTACGTCGTGACGCTCGAGTTGCGCCTTTGCTTGCACATACATACATATATCTATGCATCTGCGTATAAGTATACACTGTACACACACACACACATATTTATCCGTGTAGGTATGTTGTACGGTTGTAGAGCATAGGTTATACGCCTTATACCTTCTCTCCCTACGTGCTGCAGGTTTTCGTTCAACCCCGAGTAACGCCGTCTTTTACTACGTATGGTACACTTGGCAGCAGCGATTCTCAGAGGATTAACTTTTCCGACGGATCGGTTACGTTGGCAACGCCGAATCGGATCGCAGCGCCACCGGCGGCTGGCCGCGAAACAGGCTCAATCTTTGACTATAATAATAATAACCCTGGACCGCTGATGCCTCGTATTGAGATCCAGCGCTACGGGCGGTAAACGGCCAAAGCGGGAACTAACTCTAGACCGATAGTGAGACTTGTGAGCATGTATTTTCAATCCGTTTGTTTTCGATGATAATATATTGTCGTATTGCATAGTGCAAGGATGCGATAGTAAAACGTACAAGTTTACGAAGAACGTGTTTTTGAGTCAATTAAAGACTAAACATGTTTCAAATTGATTAATGATTGTGAACATGTCGAATCAAGTTTGATCCAACCTAAAAGTTTTGGTGCGTTACGATTTCTACGAAAAGACACGTACACCATTGTATGTAGATCTGAAAAAAATTATCATTACGTATAAACTGGAACGTAATTTAAAATGATGTTGAATACATTCGGAAATCTGAACAGCTATACTAAGTTAGAAAATTTTGACAACGATGTTTCAGATGCACATATATCAGAAAACCGCAATTATTTTGTAATACGTCTAGTTATAGGCATATTCATAAAAACTAAACTGTCACATGTTTGTAAATTCCGGACGATACAAAGGTATAAAACTTTCGTCGGAAGCAATCTAACGAAAACAATTACTTTTGCAGGTCAGAAAATTCAATAAACCTTTGGATAAAAATAATTTCGCTAATTTTGTTTTCATATCCTAACCCCTGTATCATATTACCCAAAATTTATAGATAAATATATTATGTAGTGAAGTGTTCAAAGTTTCGTCATTTGTCTTAATTAAAAACCCGTTTTCACCCACGTTTCACTTTTAATCATTTAAATTACCCGCGAAATTCACTATCGAGAAACCCGAAGAGTAGGGTAGACGTTTGAAACATTTATTGTACACTTGGTTATGTTTTGTTTGCAAAGATTGAGTTAGCTTCACGGTCGTCCGGCGGTGGCGCTGCGGGCTGATTCAGGATTGCCAACGTGAGTGACTGGTCGGAAAAAATTAACCGTCTCAGAATCACTGTGGCTAAGTGCACGTAAAACGATTTCTTTACACAGGTATATACCTACAAGTGTTGCGATGTAAGTAGGTACGTGCGCCAATTAATTTTACATGCCTCTTGGAGTAACGGATGGTATCCGGTGTTCGTTGGTGGTCGTTTCTACCCCTCTCTTACGGAAATACGGCTGACGTTGCATGGCTGCTTTGCAAGATCTACGCGATGCCGAAAAAATAAAATAATTTACACTGCAAGCTTTTGACGAAAATTAGGCGAAAGTAATCATTTGTAAGTCATTTGATTAAAAATATCTAAACTGAACTCGGGTAGACTGATTTTTGTTTTTCATCAAAAATAAGTAAACATCGTCTAAGGATTGTTCAAATGAATCGGCTCTTTGAAACGATGAAAATATTTACTTTGTTCGAGTGATATTTTACCAAAACGATTTGAAATTAACGCAAATTAGAAAAATTATCTCATTTGAATCAAGAGGATAGTCCTACGATGTTTACTTGTTGAATAGAAAGAGAAAAAAAAAAAAACAAAAAAATGAACAAAGAAACGAACATTCCATTGATCTTGATAATTAAATCACGACAAACAGTCTTACATTTGAACGAAACAAATGATTGAAATCGAATGCAAAATAAAAAAAAACAAAAAATTCCCGTGAAAGAACAAATATTTTCCTCTCTAATTCTGCGAGCAGAGTGTTCTCGAAATTTCCATTTTTATCCCATAAACTGGAACGCTGCGAACGAGAGGAGGAGGAGGAGGGGGGGGGGGGGATTTTTTTATGGTTTTATAAATTTTGCTCGCACCTTTCCGCAACTCTGAACGCCTTCGCAAAAATAATCTCAAGTTATAGGTATGTAGTATATAATATATACATATATATACGGCATAATCTCCGAAGCGTCGTCGTCGTCGGAAGAAATGAAAATAGCAAGAAGATGAACTCTTTTGCGTGGGTATTGACGGGGCCGCGGCACACATCTCGAAGGAATCATCATCCTCCTCCTCCTCCTCCTCCTCCTCCTCCTCCTCCTCCTCCTCCTCCTCCTCCTCCTCCTCCTCCTCCTCCTTCTTCTTCAATTCCTGGACCACGCGAGATCCGCGGCGGTGAAAAGCAGAAGAGAGAAACCGAACAGCGACCTGACGAAGGAGTCGGTGAGGTGAGGGGGGGGGGGTTTGTTCCGAGGTGCAGTGGCCCGTGCCGCTAGAAATAAGCGACGCATCTTCGTGCATCTCGTGTGATGCACCGGAGATGTTTCTGTGCTCGTATGTCGGCATCGCATCGCCCTGCTGCAACTCGCGGGGAATCGAATCCCGTTCGTTTGACGGAGATCTCGTTACCGTTGCACCCGAAATCTAGTAATGCCTTTGAATTTGTAGGTACGTGTTTGGAAAAAGAAATTAAAAAATAGAAATAAAGAACAAAAAAAAAAAAAAAAATACCCAGAGAAATTGCAACGTCATAGGTTTTTCAATTTCGTCGATGAAACCTTAAATTGTGATACCGTTGCGGGAAATTTTGTACATTTTTATACGACTTCAGGTTAGCTTAGACGAGAGAGCTTTTAAAAAGTAGGTGTATGATTGATTATACGAACGTCCGAGGGCGAAAATTGTGCGATACTTTAGTCGAGAAAACCGTAGTAAGAAACAGCTTTCATAAAGACTTGTTAGACGTTGTAGAGTGGAGTGGTCCTCATTTAGAATGTTGACGAATTTATTCCGGATCACCCCACCAAATCAACTGTAAATAATTGAAAAACAATTCACAATTTTTTTCAGATTCTTATATCAACTGTAACCCGTGCCTGTAAGAGGAAGGATTTCCCAATTTAAAATACACGTGTTTCGGACACGTTCTTGGTATATATTTTACTGTAAGAGTAATAATGTTCGAAAAAATCCATGAATGTGAGGTTCTAGTGGGCATTAGTGCTACTATCTGAGAAAAAATTCACATCATCATACCAGGTAATATAGACAATTGCATTTCTTATAAATAAAAAGAAAAAGTCAATTTTCTAGGGGTGTGCAATTCGTCGAGATTGGTTGGTATGATGATGTGAATTTTTTTTCAGATATTAGCACTAATACTCACTAAATCTTCGCAATTACAGATTGATTCGAACATCGTCACTCTTACAATAAAATATATGCTGAGAATGTATCTGAAACAAGTGTATTTTAAATGGTGATATCACAGTACACAAGTCAAAAGTACTTTTGGATATATTTGTTGTTTTGGAATGTTTTGGAATATTTTGGAAACTCATATATAGAGTTTGTTCAAAAGTGTTTCAATTTAACCGCAGAAATTGTTGCAAGAAAATTTACAATACAGTTTTTGTACGATAACCTTTGAATATTCGTTTAAAATTGAAGAGGTATACGTAACACGAAAATTCCCCTTAAAATATAATAATCATAATTTGAAGGACTTTTTGAAACAGAAATATGCAAAATGCTACTTTCATTTCAAACATGTACACAAACAGTCACCTGGTTGTTTAAAACGAAATCGTGCATCGCAACCTCTCTTTGTGTCTGTACGAGTAGCGCGTTTGAATAAAGAAGAACAATTACAATAAATAAGAAATCGGAGACAATAAAGAGCGGAGACAAATTGAGGTATAAAATGTTGGAAATAACATCTCGACTCTGGCACGGCAACTCTTCTCGAAACGCGTTCAAGACATAACGTATCATCCGTGTAGTATAATCGAGGCTAATTTTCAACTAAGTTACAGATTTTCATCTTTCCAAATCCGGATTCGCGACATACATTCTTTGCCGAATGGGCCACGCGCATACGTTTGTAACATTTACACATATATATACTTAAATATACCTTTCGTCGACGAAGTAACTCTCATAATTTGCCACTTTTTATAGTGTAACCACCACGCCCATACGGCATACTTCAAAGAAAAGAAAAACATATTTCGCGCGCGATTCCTTTTCGCTAATTTTATTTATGTCCGTATATTATTTTATTTTCTTTTTTTCTTCTTTCGTCTCCTCACGCTTCTGATGTAGGTATATCCTTTGACGGTACCGAAATTATGCGAATTTCTCAGATCCCCTCCAACCCCTTGAATACTTATATACATAAAATGTATTTCTCATAAGTTGCGCAGAAAGTAAAGAAAATGAGCAATTTTTTTGAAAAAATCTTTGGAATGTCAAGATTATGATAAAGTTCCGATGCGGACGATGGAGAAAAAAAAGTGAAGCAATGATTTTGATTCGGTAACTTTGGCCATTGCACAAAACCATTATCCATTATAGAATCGTTGGTAAAATTAACAGATAATTATAAAATTAATAGCCTTACCGATTCGTCGATCGAAGGATGTAAAAAAGATGACACGATTACGAGCCGGGGTTACCGCAGGAAATAATAAAGACGAAGCCAGCTAGCCGAATGGTTTTTGAACAGGGAACGAACGACTCATCCGCCACCCTGTGCTATAAATAAAGGCGTTTCCAGAAGGTGGCGGAGGATACCTCATATTACACATACATATGTGTATGTATACAACGATACATGCAAAAGCTGCAGATCCGCGGGTGTGCAGTAATAGGTGCATGCGGATGAACGAACGAACGAACGAACGAATGAATAAATAAATAAATAAATAAACGTAATAAGGTCGAGAATTTATATATCGTTGTTGAATCTCGGTCGTGTTCTTTCGGGGCCGTTTACAGGTACGTGCGTGTGTGTGTGTTGCGTGTCAGTGTGTATACACATATATTTATATACTATAAATATGCATAAGCGTCGAGTCAACGCGCGGTCAATAAAACATACGGGAAAAATTCATGCCTATTGGCGAATGATCGGGCGTTTGGCGTTTGTCGGTCCGAGAGCGGACCGGGAATAAGGAAAAAAAATTTTATACGAATAAAAAAAGAAAAAAAATAATCAAAACCCGAAGGACCCACCCGAGTCCTAATAGATACCCTAATCGGAGCCAAATCAGCGAGCACTGTGCGGTTGTAAAGGCGAGAGAGTTGGCGCCGCAACTCGATATGTTCGCTGCCGTTACAGATCCAGACGAAGATAGGAGAAAGAAGAAGACCAAGAAGAAGAAGAAGAAGAAGAAGAAGAAGGAGAAGAGGAGCGACGCGTCGTCGTTCCCGGTTAGCGTAGGCGCCTCAGGTATGTCTTATATTATGCATCGCGACTGCAACGCGGCGGATCCGCTTCCACCAGGTTGACAGAAATCCGGGACCGAGACTCCAGTCGCAAAACAATGTTCGCCTCCTCTCCGATGTCACACGATCCGCATGGCGCTTAGATAGTTTCGCAGCCCTCGTCCCCTCTTTCCTTCCGCTCGTCGTTAGCTGCAGACGACAAGGAGTTTGAGATAGGAAAGGTTTTGTTTCGGCAAGGAGAGTAGACTGTGAAACACTTATTGACCGACTGCGCATGCGCGAAACAATTGAACGCTACTGGTGGGCGAGACCGTACCGCGGAAATGATTTCGTCTGCAAAGAGACAGGGGAGCCAACTTGAGATGTAAAACTCTACCGCATCAACCGAGTAATTGACATTATCCGATTGTTGTGATTACTCGTGGTAGTCGTAGGTCGTCAGTCAAAGTTAGCGATAAAAGTTTCCCACGAATTTTCGAATCACCTTGCAAACTTTTAGAAATCTGCTCAAGATGAATAAGTTCGCATCGCTTACATAACCTCCGCAAGTCGCGTTCAACGGTTAAAACTTGATTTGGCCAACCTGCGTGAAAATACGACTAAGCTCGCGCATGCGTAGTAGTCGTAACGTTGGCGCGACGATTTTCGTAACGAAGAAAGGTTTTCTCGCAATTTTATAACATCGTCTGAAACTCGGTAAGCTTTGTAACAAAGCTATGCAAACACACTCATCGTTTTTGCAAACTCATCTTTTTCAAAGTGATTGCAAAGTTGAGATAAGTAGGTACATGTAATTGTACACCTAATAATGTTTCTCCGATGTTTCGTCGCGTTAACGTCATCAACTTTGACCTTGTACTTTTGTGAGTGAAATTTGATGCAACTTTTTTTTGCAGGCTTTTTTGATGTACAGAGATCTTCGATCTTCCGTACAGGAAGAGTATTTACCTGAAGACTGTAACGAAGCACCGTTACGATACATTTATTGATTCGACGATTTATCGAGAGTTCACGTCACTCGTGAGATGTACAATATATATCAACACATAACACAGCGGTATCAATAATTCAAGTTCCGGCGCATAGTTCCATGAAATACGCGAAGGCTTACTCTTAGCAAGTATTTTCAATTCGATGAAATCTAATGATGAAATCCTGCAGGTATATAGTTACGAATTCCGATCCAACTCTCACGATGTGTACCCCGCAAGAAGACCTTGCGAAAGGTCTTCAGGAATCCCATGAAATCACAGAGTATTATTTTTTTTGAAAACTTTATCCTACGATTACAACCACGTCTTCAGTTTCCATCGCGTTTGACTCATCTCTTCACACGCTCTCGAAAACCTCGGTGAATACAATAAAAATCGGCTAAATATAAACCGACAAGTCAAGAGTGCGGTTAGGTTTCAATTGGTTCATTCTTTATTCACGTGACATCATTTACCGCAGCACATATTTTCGATATATCTTATCATAATTGTATTATTGAGGTTGATCAACCCGAGACGGAGAGAGGAAACGATGGAAACGAAAAAAGTACGAAAAGTAAAAAAGGAAATGGATTTAAAATTATAGCAGACCGACGAAGGATGAATTCACCTTTAATGATTCATGTTTCCGGTACAATAATTACAGGCAGAGGTAAACGAATAATTGGCCAACAAGTATCGAACGTAAATAACACGTCTCCGAAGCGATATTAATCTAGATCTTAATCTTGATCTTTGTCTCAGCAGCAGCAGCAGCAGCAGCAGGGAGGTCGACACCTAGGCGAGGTGTACCTACTGTCAATGAGGTATTCAGGCGAATGATATGCGTAACATTTAACCGGCATAGGTTAACGCGTGCCATAATGGTCGATAATTTATATTCTAAGGATACAGGCGACGGCGTCGGTTCTATATAATGTTGTGTTAGACGAGGTATAGACACGACATTCTCGACGTCGCGGCGCGGCGTCGAATAAGGTACGTACCTACAAGACACGATTACATACGACGAATGCATAGAGTACCTATATATGTATTTGACGTAGGTACATAAAGTCGGAATTTCATTGTAGGGTCAACCAGCCACCGCCAACCATCGGCGTGGTCTCCGTGTCGCCTATATAGACATCTGTTAATTGCAACAGCTGAATAAATATCCCTAATCGATGCGTGTCGATCTCGAAACGCGTCTACGTAGAGGCATAAACTAGCTTCTACACCAACGCTGCACATTTGTACATACATGTATAGTCTTTTGCACCCCGTGTGCAGTTCCAAGCTGCGTTCCATTACCGTAGGACCTACACACATATGGTACATGCTGCACCGATCCTCGACACATTTTCCATGCATATGCAGGTGTAAATTCGTATAGTTTACAAGGTGTCGATATAAAATATGTACCCGTTTTATATAATCGGATATTATAACTGACAGCGTGTAAAACTTATGGAATTCCAAATAAGATACGTATAGGCAAGAATTACACATAAATTGTACGTACGCGTGTGTGGGTAATGTCTATTTTACATATGTACTGTACACATCTTAGACTTGCAGGTGTGAAGTTTGTTTAAGCTGAAAACTTGCAGCTGAGTTATTATACCTAAATTACATAATTGTTATACTTTCATACACACCTACATACGTAATTTACGTATTAATCGAATGACCGTTCAACGCGCCATACGATTCGCATTAATTTTTCTTCGACAATTCGATAGATCACGATGAATTTTTCCAGCGATATATCAGCGTCCGAATATTTTCTCGCTGATCGCGAGTTGCAAATGGATAGAATGAAAACAATAATTATAATAATTGCCCTGCGATATTTATCGTATTATTTTCAATCGCCGACACCATGGGCATCGTATTGTAGGTAAGACTAAAACGTGTGGCAATATACAACCCATGTAATAAATATGTATAATACTGTATATTATACATTAGTATAAGCAACGACGCAGCAGTTGTACGGATGGGCGAAGAGTTTGTCAGCGGCGAATTAATTACACTTTTTAATTAATAAATACGGGACGAAGGACGACGTCTGGCGTGACTAGAATTTTAACCGAGATCACAAGACGGCTGTATAATTTTTTAAAGGTTACGGAGTCATCGAGAATCGTTGATACGTGTATGTTATATACAATATACTTATATGTATACATATGTATAACATAGGTATGTGTGCGCGTGTTCGACAATCCCAGTCATCATTCCAGAGCTCAATACGAGTGAATTTGTATTCCACGCGTGCATCGGTATATGTATACCCTGCCACACATGTATTATTTAAGCCGGTAAAATAATTATATTATTATAAATTAATATTTCGGGGGTTTCAAAATCGCGTCACGGAGTGATTATACGATCTTTGCACAATTTTGAAGAATTTTTTTTCTCATTCTTTTCATCCCCAAGTCGAGCTCATTGGTATTTCGCTTCTTTGGTTTTTTTTTTCTTTTTTTTTTCATCACTTTCTCACGATTTGACTTTATCAAGAAAAAGTTTGATTCAACAATGCGCAAATTTTACCAAAAATTACCATACCAGTGCGAAATTTTTCCGCACATTAATCAAACTTTCTGCCTCTCGAGTCTCGTATATAATTGAACAAAAAGACGATGAAGAAAAAATAAAAAAAAAATAAAATAAACTAAAAAATTACGAATAAATAAAAAATAGATACGATTCGTTTTTTCGTCAGAGTTTTTACTTTTCTCTATTTCGTGTCGACTCGTTACATCTTACCTACGATATATACGAATCATCAAACATCCTCAATCCAATCTCTGCAATTATAAATAAGCAATGATCACGGGTAAATCAATTAAAGCCGGCCTATAACGCGGATTGAGGTGATTGCGGAAGTAGACGCTTCATATATTTTCCTGTACGTAAAAGATTAGACGACGAAGCAAAAGTATACGAGGTATGTACCATACGTCAATATACAACGGCACTTTCTTTCCTTCTAACCATCATTTTCTTTAACTTATTTACTTATTTATTTACAAGTTTTTCAGCACCCGGATTTCCGCAATATGCACCCGATGTATATAAGATAATAAGAGAAAAATGAGTGTTTTTCTTTCTTCTTTTTTTTTTTAAAAGAAAAAGAAAATATACATGACTAACCACTGTAGGTACAGTACGTATAACATATACTTGTGTACGCTACAAGTTACGTATCTGGACGAGTCGAGATAACCGCGCGTTGCTCGATCTTGTTAAAACAAAAACGAAAATAGAGGCAATCGCGTCAAGTAAGTCAGAATAAGATCTCCGCCGTTTATAGGTACGTACATATGCATGTAACTGCGTACGTACGTACCAAGTACATTATATATACATAAAATATCCCTTCCCTCCTACACATAAGGGACCTTTCACCTTTTCTAAGATTGTAACTTGTTAGATTCCTACGTAGCGATAGTGTATATACGTTACAGCGACACCCCGTACAGCACATGCAGAATACACATATGGATATACATCAGGTAGGTACATCGCGATGCATACCCTGCGTGTGTTCGACGTGCAAACCCACACTCGGCTGCCAACGAACAGACGGAATCGAGGTGTATTAAGGAGGGCCCAACATTGGTATACACGTAGGAACAAAGGAAGAAGAAAGAGAAAAATAAGAAGAAGTATACCTACACAGGGATAAAAAGATAAAATGAAGAGCAGGAGGAAACGGCGTCGTTTATCGAGCAGCCTTCGTATTAAAGGGCGAAGAGGGAAAGAGAGAGATAGATAGATAGATAGATAGATAGATTGATAGAGAGAGAGAGAGAGAGAGAGAGAGAGAAAGCCGCGCAGCAGCAGCATCGCATTCTTTGGAGGTCAATTGCGCTTTGCGTGTTCCTCTCGCTGTGAGATCTGCATACAATGTCGAAGTCGAGCGCGTCGTAGATATCTCGGGCCCTCCGAGGCGTCGAAGACAAGGGGGAGGAGGGCCCCACCCTGATGTATCGGGACCCATTATGTCCTCGCTGACGCAAGACTCGGGGGTGCGCCGCGAGACGACGAGACCGCGAGGCCATTAGGCGCCGCGAGTTTCTATCTCTGTACTTCGAAATTCGTATGTAGGCCTGCACGTAGGTTCAATCGACATACCTTTTGCCCGCACGTACACTTGGGGACAATGAATCTGAGACGGCTAATTTTTTACACTGGACAGTTACGTTGGCAACGGAGAGAAACCTACAGCGCCACAGTCGGCCGAGCGAGAAACAAACTCAATCTCGATAAACGTAACGTAACCCATGACCGTCGAATCTTGCCTTAAAATACCCAAAAAAACCCAAAAATACAAAATTCTACGGTTATGGGTTATGTTACGTTTACAAAGATTGCGTCTGTTGTGTGGCCGGCCGGTGGTGGCGCTGCGGGCTGATTCAGCATTGCCAGCGTGAGTGACTCGTCGGAAAAATTGGCCGTCGCAGAATCACTGCAGCAAAGTGTACAGTGTTGTTTAAAGTCCTTTGTCGCCTTTGGCCTTAAATAACTTTTGAAAGAGTAGATTTTTCGTTAAATGATGAACGACCTTTCTTGTAGAGCATTCAATTCCCTACAAAAATGTGTTCCGGTATTATCAGAACACTAACGCGTTGACGGGTTACATAATTCCAAAGTTTAAACAAAATTTCTCCCATGCTATTTAAATGGGAAATAGAAAATCGCGATGACGCACCTCTTAATATTAATATTAAAAGCATAAACTTTAACGGCATTTTTATGCTTTCGTCATTTGGAACAATAGTTTCGACTTGAATTTTGAAAAAAAAAATAATCGTCTTTTTTATAGTCTGAAAGATATGTACAAATACATACAAATTTGGTCACTGTCTGCGAACATAGCAAGCGTTGCGCCAAACCGACTGTCTTGCAACAAACTCGTAAATTCAGTCATCGCTTCGGTACAATGCCGGTGTCTGATTGTGAGGTGACGATAATGATATTGAAGTTATTGCGGTTTAGTAGCCGTATAACGAATAACTCCATGCTATTTACGTTCGCCAAAAATCTGTTCGATTTGTTCGATTTCACTCTACGGTGAATTGTTTTATTCAGAAGACATATTGTCTGCAAACTTTCTGAAGCACTTTCTTTTTCCATCATGTTGGCATCGCGAAATGTTTAATCTAACGACATTGCATCGATGTTGATTATGATCAACAAAAGTGAAAACAACAAGAAAAAGTGTTTCAATGACTTAGTAGAAAATAGTATTCCGAAGAAAAGGAACCATCGTCGAGTGAAATCGAAAGAATCGCTACCAGATTTAAAACGATTTTCAAGCAATTTGATACGAATCGTCATTACCTGAACTTTTGTTTACAATTCCAGTACTTTTTATTTTTTTATTTCAAACAGATTCTCGCAGCTTTCGAATTTGATAATTTGATAAGTACTCAATGTAAGAACCGTCTGTCTCCTGATTACATTAATAAAAAGTATCTACTTTCGGCCGACCAACCTTTCACCTTCAGATGATCTTTTTTGTTGTTTGACAATGGGATTCACGAAAGAGAAAACGATTGACGATGGCCCCGAAAGGGTATATTTTGAAAACTTGAAACTTTTACGCACGTAGTTACATCGAAATAGTTGTTTCACATTTCTGCATTGCCCCATGGGTAAATGGCTAATTTCTACGAGATCTGAAAAATTCTTGTTATGTGAAGTGAAACCCATGAGAAACCGGTAACACTGGAAGGTAAATAATATACACAGATAAGTTTGAAGCAAATCACACAAGTTGACTGTTAAGTATCGAGCAAAGTATATGGAAAGGAAGGAAAAACAAACGCACAAACAAATAAACCAATAAATAAATACAAATATGCGACACTATTCGATACCCGTAGATTACATATATACTGCGCAAAAGTTTAGGAGTAGGAAGGCATTCATTCGGAAATGACGTAAAAAAAATACGGATTGGCACGTATAATAGAAAGCTTGCAACGGACTGTTCATGTATATGTGTATATATACATTAAACGTCTAATTACAAGTCGTGCCTGACAATTAAATAAAATTGTGTAGCAAAAAAAAAAAAAAAACAAAAAAACACATTGCGCGACGTCACGCATATGTTGCCTTATTCATCCTTTGCAAAAGGCTCATCGCGCAAACGTTGAATGTCCTGCAGGAATTACAGGATACAACGATACAGAGTGCATGGTAATCGTTAAGTATTTATTTTATTTGCAAGATTTTTTTAACACGTCCTCTTTGCAAGATAAATTATTAAACTATTAGAGTACCCTTCAGCTTATAATTTCGAATTATATTTACCACGAGAATGACCTTGTGCGGATTTCCTTCAACACTCCGAAAATATACTTTGACACACTGTTCCCGAGTAATCTGAAAACTCTGTGAAAATATAAAAACGGAGGACCGCGCGTATGTAACGCGAGTAGCGACCGGTGAATTAATTAGGATTACGTACGTACGCTGAGAGAAATTTTTAGTTTCGGTTACCGCTCTGTCCTTGACTATTTTTATTTTTTACCACAATCGACAAAATACAGTTCTAGGTATAAAATGAAAATTAGTTTTCTAGCTGTTACCGGAAAGTCCGTGTATCCGTTACTATTCTTTATCATTACGATCGCTGTTGCTATATTTTCTTGCAACTGTTGGGAAAATTTAACGCTCGTGCAACGATAAATTGACGTTCAAGCCTTGTTTGACTAAAACAGTAGAGTAAACCTCAGAAACTGATTCAGCGTTGCAATAACCAAAAAAGGTTCGACGATAGCGCAAAATGGTTAGGCGTACCTCGTTTTTCGTAATTGCAAACATGATTGAAACCGTTTTTTTTTAACGATACCTGTTGTACTAAATTTTTCTAGTTACCATAACAAATGAAATTTTTCGACGAATGATTTCTCATAATTGCGAATCGGGGTCTGCGATAAAAGGAGGCTCGCCCTTAAGCATGAAAGAGGGTTATTGTGGGATCGCCTTCTGCGTTTAACGTACGCACGGCCGTGTCCGAGGTCGTCGCGGTGCACGAGCATGAATCTCTTTCGTTCCCGGCTGGCTGACGACCTTGGCTATGCCGTGTACAGTATGTGTATATAGAGTACGCGTGGTGGGCAAGAAGAAAGAACGGAACCACAAAAAGAAGAGTGAGATAAAAGAAAATTCAAAAGAGAGCCGAGAAGAGAGAGAGAGAGAGAGAGAGTGAGAGAGTTGAGGAAAAGAAGCAGACGAAAAGGGCGAAGCAAATAAACGTGCGTGTGCCTCGAGCTCTGCGCGTATGTCGTGTAACGTCTGCAGGGTACCTGACCACGATAATTCTGGATTCAAGAAGGCCGAGTCTCGTTCAGGGCGCGTAGGTAGTTGGTTGGATAGGTGTATGGGTACGAGGTACCGGTGTGCCGCACTGTACTCGTTCCATGAAACGGAACTCGAAGACCAAGAAGAGGAAGAAGAAGAAGAAGAAGAAGAAGAAGAAGAAGAAGAAGAAGAAGAAGAAGAAGAAGAAGAAGAAGAAGAAGAAGAAGAAGAAGAAGACGACGACGAAGAAGAGGCGAGAAGAGTCGGTGGACGACCAGTCGGCCCGCAGGCGCGTCGTTTTGTGTCTACCAGCCGGCTAAATATAAGCCCGTCTTGTTCCTCGCACCCCACGCCGTAGCTTTGACTTTATAGGAATCTATCTGTCCTCGTACGATTATTTGCCCCCGCGGAACGCCACGTGATATACCTACGTTGATCCGGATATACGGGGTTCTCCGGTTCTTTTTATCAGGCAGCGGTATCCCGGATGATTCGGTCGGTTCCTCCTGGTATCCAAGGATGAATGAGCCCCGAGTGCTGGATCGAAAGAAGAGACAGAACCGTTTCGAAAATCTCCAGCGATGTTGGATAACGCTAATGTAACAATAAAATAAATGAAATAACAATCTCTTCTCTTCTCCTTTTTCTCTACGTGGTACAGAGTGTCCGTCGTCTGCTACAATGTAACGCGCATGCGCTTAAATTCGAGAGTGATTAATTGTCAGGGCGACCAACCGTCGTAAATTCACATTACAATCGGCCGCGATGTATGTACGTAACCTCAAAAATATTTACAGCTTTCGGTGTTGAGCACAACTGCCAGCGACGACTGTCAAAAATTTTGAGAATAGGTTAGGTGACGGTTGGTCATCCTGGCAAACAATTGCTCTCAGATTTGAATCAGCGCATGCGCGTTACGGGGTAACAGATGCCGGACTATTCGACCGTTAGACAATCACTTTGTACATGGAACACGGCGTCTTTCCGCCTACCTGTCCGTATGTTCGCTTATAATTCCAGAACTGCTGAACCGATTTCCATTTTTTTTTCTTCTATGGATAGCTACGACGTTTGGCCAGGTTTTAGGCTATACTTCGTTACGATCATGTCCGTAGTTTTTGAGAAATTACGATATTTGTAAACCAGGTCGGAAGGGGATCACACACCTATGCGAACCCTGACTTTAATTGAACTTATTTTGGTCTCCATACAGATTTATAGAAATTAATTGAAAAATAACCGATACGAGTACGATGAATCAGATATTTACCGACAGTTAAATTTCCACGTTATAACTGTGCTAAATAATGTAAAATTTTTTTCACGTGTTTTTCAGAACGAAATTAATCCAGAAACGTTGGAAGCAAATTAAAAAAATATCTCACGTTTACCTGGAGATTAATAATTTGAAATGTTCTAATTAGAAAATCTGTCCTCAAATTGTTGATATATAAGTTTGTGTTATTTGAATTTACAAAAATTCATTCCAATTACTATTATATATTACAACATACAAACTTAATTTTATTCTTGTTTACCAATATATAACATAATAAAACAAAACTGCTGGAGGAGATATTTTGAACGGTTTTTCCTCACTCCCTAACTTTAGATTCAGACGGCGGAGTCACTTTCTTTCCTTGGTCTCGAAAGAAAATACCGTATGCATACCATGCAAAGCGGAACCTGTAAAGTTTACTCTGAAGTAGTGACTGCACATCGAGGCGAGGAATGTACATCTGTTGCACAGGTTTGTTTTTTCAATCCCAAAACCGATTCGTTCCCCAATTCGGATCAAAATAAATATTCGTTCTTCCGCGTGAACTCCGCGATAATTTAATACACCAATGAAATAATCACTCAGCTCCATTTTCTTGCTGCACGAACGCGTTGAAAAGAGAAGTAAGTGATCGTGTAGTCGAAAGCTATAATTCAATCAACCCACCGGTATCGAATGCTAAGTATGCTGGTAGGATTTGCAATTCAAGCCTTTATTACAGTTAACATGTATAACACGAGTTAAAAGCATATTATGAACAACGGTACACAGTACGTATAATTTTGACATTGTTATATGTTATTATAATACATAAAGTTATTTCATCGACACAATTGAATTGTTCGCTGTTGTTATTTTTATTCTTTGCTTTCATCGCTATTCGAGATCAAACTGTCAAAGGGAAGTATTTCTTTTATTTTACGTTCAGTACAAAAATAATCTCTGTGTATATCGCATAGTCTACATGCCTACAATAGATAACACTGAAACAAGATGTATATTTAAATATATGTATTACGTCTATACGTGAATAAGCAAAGGTTATTTTAAAAATGTTATCATGCTCAAGGCCGTGTCTAAAAAAGAGTATTTGTTAATAGCTTATCATTCCCAATATATACTTCTCTCCGTACAAGTCTTATCGGTGAAAAGTGAGTAAGGATATAGAAAAAAAGCAAAAAAAAAAAAGCAAAAAAAAAAAACAACAACTAAATGAGCGAAAAAATAAAAGTGTATACAAGTAAAATAAGCGTGATGCAACAAAATATCGCGAGTTTGGTCAAACTTGTAAATAAAAACGGGGGCAAAGGATTATACAAATCAAGTGCAGTGGGTCGTTATAAACAAACGAGCATGAAACGTACAACAGATTGTATTATACATACACGCGACATACTGTTATACACGAGTATTATACTAATTACTATATCAATCGGCGAGAGAAGATAAATGAACGGGAATAGAAAAGGGTAAGAATAAAGAGCAGCGATTAGTGTGCGTCCGCATAAATTACGTCGAGCGTTAACGCGCGTGTTACAATCGCAGACATTCACGCGTGATCTGTTTCATCTTAAATACACGATACGATCATTCTCAATTCGTGTGTGGGTGTAAGCGTGGGTGAAAAATACACGTGCATCACGTTACACCTCAACAATTATGTTCCAACGTCTCTATAAGGATGGATGATTATTGCACGTTACACACATACTGCGTGCTGATTGTGAGTAACGTGTTATATATTATTACAGGTATGTTATACAATTGTCAAATACGTTATACGTCGCGTAGTACGCAATGGGTTCAAATAATCGATCGAATCAACATCGTTCTAACGGATACTCGAATGACACGGGGATAAATTCAAACAGATATCTACGTTACCTCATTTTTTATTGCAATGCCTGTACTCTCCGACTGCCTGCGTGGATTTTATATAAAAAAATCGGGACAATATCTTGAAAGTTGAAAATAAACCGCGCATGCGCGAGTTTTATCGGACGATCGTGCAGGCTGGCCATCCCGAGTTTCAGATGTCAACTGTTTCTGCCGGCGATGTAGTTGATACGAATTTTCGAGGTTAGAATCTCAAATAATTGAGGCGGTGACTCGGAAAGGTTTGGGAAGCATTTGTTATCGGGTCGGAAATTTGATTCTTCAAAGAACGGTCGGAACTTAATGCTTACGCTCTTTGAAAATTCAAACACACACATTTTGCGTAAGTTGGCACGCCTGCGTCGCAGACAATAATATCGTCGACCAATGAGATTGAATTATTTGGCGCATGCGCGGTTGATTTTCAAGTTTCAAGATATTGTCCCGGTACATATCGTCGCATGCACGAGTGATCAGGAGGCGATTAATCACCACCTCGTATACGGTGCATGCATGTGCGAACGTTTAATATTCAACGGGAATCGGTCCGTCGATTATACCTACACGTATGTCACTCTGCACGTTTTTCTGTGATAAACTATACCATTGGCGCGGATTGGCCGATTTCATACGGATCGGTTTATAGGTATGGAAGTGAGCGCGGATTAATGAAACAATTTTTCAACAAACAACGTACCGATTCTCGATGACTTAATACTGGAACGTAAGAGTTGTTTTAAGAAAATGTCAGACAATGCTTCGCACTGTGACGTCTGTCCGCTTCAGGGGCTGAAGGGTTTAATTAAACAGAAATCTTAAGCCGGAGATCAAACCGACGAATGAAGAGGCATGAATAAAATCCTTTTAACAAATCCATATATACATCTAAGTATGATGTACGACACGTACACTGCGCGCCAAGTGTACGATTGCACATTAACAAGTCTACATAAATAATTTTATTATATTATATACGCCGGTATTTATACAGACAAGTGCTTTGCTACTTTTGACTGGAAATTTCTAAACGGTGCATGAATTTCTGGAATCAATAAAGCTCGCTACGACGTCGCACGATTTGTACAAATAATAAAGATGAATAAAAAAAAGTGTTTCGAATAAATATATTATGCCTGATGAAAATTTTCTTTAAAAATATGAAATGCGCGTGTTTAACATGTTTATCGATGTGAATTATAGACTTTTCGATCGTTCGGACATAATTTTCTCATTCAAGCTAACGCAATTTTTCCACAATTCTCGACGGTGAATGTATGATGAGAATTCATTGCTACATCTGGCATTATAGAAAGATACACGTTAATATAAAAATACTAATTACGTACTTGTACATGTTTTTCTCGCAAGCTGATAAGTCGAAAATTATAATATTTCGCGACGTTAACCAGAACGTTTTCTTATCGCGCCAGTCAATACACACCGGTATTCTATAACGTACGAGCAAAGTATTATACATGGATATGGATACGTGTATATATATATAGACTTGAAGAATGCCAACCACCGCACTCTTACGAATATAAAATGCCGCGTTACAACTCTTCATAAGTTTATATTATCGTATTACATATTTTTCAAGCTATTTCCGGTAGCTGTTATTATAAGCTAAATATTCAATTTTCAAATTCAAAATTCGGCAAATTTTCAATCGCTACCCCAGTCGGTTTTCAACTGTTAATTGTTACGATTATAAATACATGTATAAATAAAGACAGTAGACTGTTGAATCGCACAAGATATATTATACTTTATATAATATATGAGGTATTCCACGCCAACTCGACAAATGATTTTCCCCCACCATTTTTTATTTCGTTCGTAATTCTTTATACGATTGTCCTAACCTTAAATAGCACTCCTGGATTATTTTCAATTTTTTTCGGAAACCGTTGCTTTTTTGTTTCTAAAAATTTTCAAAGCTTAAAACCGGAACATTGTTAAAATTTTCGAAAAAATTCTCCAAAATTCTTTGATCAAGTATGATCATTTGAAGCTAAAACCGGAAGTGAAAACTACTTTTTTACACGTATTCAACTAATTTCAAAAAAATAAAACTTCCCAAATTTATTTGATTCGGTACTTTTATTGATTGAGTCACACATTATTCCGCTGAATCAAATTTTATGACAAGATAGTATTTCATAGTTTTTGAGGTCGCTGATTACGAATCTGAAATCAGATCTAAAAAATTCAAGATAGCTTATGCAAAACTGCGGACGTATATTTCAATTATGATCTAATCCGGTCAAAAAGCTCTATGCAATGGTTATCGGTGTCGCTGATTCGATTCGACGTACCGAAGTTTCGAAATCTGCTTTCAGATTAATAATCAGCGACTCGCAAAAATTTCTAATTTATGTAAAACATGTAAGTGCGTAGAGAGGTATTTTCATCGGAAATAAATCTATTCTTCCGATTTTCACAATTTTTTTCAATCAATTTCTTTCCAACAATAATAATTTTCATTACATCGCAATAATTGCTCTAGAGTATTGAAAACCTATTATAGTATTATATCAGGATTAGCAAGAAAACCGCAAAGAAATATGTTATCAAATTTCTCTAAATATACAAAAACTTTGTATAAAATAGGTGGTAAGAATACTAACCGCTATTACTCAAAGGGTTAATCGTGAGATGGAATCGCTTGATTTCTGTTACTTGATTCGTAAGAATTTTCAACATCATCATCCATCTCATGTATACATATATATATATACCGTAAAATGCAGCACCGTATAAGAGCTATGCGAATCGTAACGGTGATATTCCGCAAACTAGTTATGTACCTACATCGTGCACATCTGTCTGCCTATGTACAATGTGTGTAATAACGTATGCGCCTATAATAGAATTACGACGAGAGAGCAATAAGACAGTTTCTAAGTACATACAATACGTATAGGTACGTATAAAATTTATACCCACAGACGGTTGTAATAAACGTCACAACATTACAACATATTTCACGACTTACGTACAAACAGACAGGTACACATATACATATATATAATAAACCGTGTCCCACATACATGAGAGTATTTCACCGCACGATCGGTGCGGAAAAGCGGTTTAAGGAATATTATTAAGTAAGAAGCTTATAACCTGGTAATAATTACCAACCTCTATTAGTACGGATTAATCTGGAAAAAAAATGCGTAGCTTGGAAACCAGATCCCGGACCATGATGAAGTTCACACATGTTTCCGAACAGTAGGAAAGGAACATTGTATGAAATTTTTGACGGTAAGAATTATGCCGTTCTTTTAGAAATGTCAAAAACTAATATTCTTTCAGCTTTTACGGACTTTCAAGCGGCCGCGATAACTTTTTGCATATTTTGACGTTGAAGTTCACTCAAAACTGAAACTTTTTTTTTTTTTTTCATACAATCAATAGTGTTCAAGTAATATTTCATTACACTTCGGACACGTTTCCGATTTCCGCACATATTATATACCGAATGCTAACGTCCAAGCGTCGTCGAGTCAAAATTAAAAAAAAAATCACAAACACTCTCGACTAGTAAAAGTAAGTTTTCACAAAGTTTAAACAAATTGGAAGAGGGTCAGGCTTTATTTATACATGTATATATATATATACAGTATGTATGTATATACATGCCTAAGCAATTTACCGAAAACGCATTATAACGCCACCCTCAGGAATTACCAGGCAAACGCTACCAAATCATCTTCAAGTCCAGGGTACCTGCACCTAATTTACGGCTGTACCGAGTTTACAAGCTTATGTCCATAGACAGACACAAAGGCAAACGCAAATGCGTTTGTGACCATTGCTGTAAAAATGATCCCTACAATCCCTCACCGACTCCGTAGTGTGAAAGACTGCAATAATGCAATAAACAGGGTGCCCAGCGACATCGGAATTCAATATTCCCGTATAATTGCCGTAAATTCCCGGTTACTTTTTCCAAAGGTTTCGTAAATTTGCACATAATGATTTCTACGGCGTTTTTGCGTTGTCGTGATACAATCAACATTAAACGATGTTATACATTCGAAGACGTGTAGAACTGATGAATTCCGGTGGAGTGAAAAATGTAGAAAAGTCGGAAAATAAAAGGGTCGAGGTATAGAATTTTCAAAATGTGGAAAGCCGAAGTCCGGACAAGTCCAAAACTAAAGGTAAGGTGTAGAAAATCAAAATACACAACCCTCACAATGCCGTTGTATTCTTATTCGTTGTGACAATTTTATATTACAGCTTTCTGTACTCCAACCTTTCTACATTTTGACTTTTCTATGTGTTCGAAAAATTTCATGAAACCGACTTTCACGTTCATGAAAACCATTTATTTTTGAATATTCGTTTTTCAGCGGGTGAACGTAGAAACGGCAATATTTCAGCGGGAATTCCCGGTTTCTATGGGAAATTCTCGCATAAAGCCCGTATTTTAAAGGGCGCTTTGAAATTCTCCCGACTTTGCATCGCCATTTATTACTATACATTTGCAGGTTTTGATTTTTCACTTTCGCAAAATCATTCCTATCTATAATCGTTATCCTCCACCCCCCCAAAAAAAAAAATAAAATGCATATTTTTCCAAACAAATTATACACGTTAAAAAGAGAAACAGATTTGTTGATAAATGGACAATATGTATACCTACCGACATCCTTTTCAGATGTATGCAGGTTATCTACTCTTACTATACATAACCAATGGATATCACATGTATAAACGGTGCAGATCGACGAACCGCGAGCATCTCGCAAAGATTGATCGGAATTTGAGAAAGTGTGGGAAAATCTGTTTAAGGATATGTCTGCAGGACGACGAACGCGGTGAGATCGCGCATATGATTTAACACAACTTACCTACGCGTATAATATACGTGCGAGTAAATGACAACACGGGTAAAGCATACCGTGATACGTAGAATGCGCAATCTTGATATATAAAAAAAAGTGAAAATCTGGATAAGAAATGAGCTACGTTTTGTAATTGTATATAATCTAGACGTATTCACGCCGATAAAATTCTCTATGCCTTATTATTATGATTATCAAATCATTGTATACACGAACCATAAAAAGATGAAAAGCGAGGAAAACCAGAACAAGTCAACCAGCGTGGGATTTTTATTTTTTAATTCCCGAGCTTATACCGGATGATGAGGGAAGTAACTGGCGAGCGAAAATTAGTTTCAAGCCAACGTAAATGGGAGGCAATAAATCATCGAATCATCCTACCTGTGGAGAAGGCGGCAGCAGCAGAATTAAGCTGCATACAAGCAGAAGCTGCAGACACATTTATCAATTCGTTGCGGGCTCGAAAGAAAAGACAATATGGCATGCATGCACGTCAGGTTCACGTACCGCACGTTGTGCGTTTCTGCGGTGCACTTATATATCTACCTAAGTGCGCAACAGGTATCCATCCCATTGGATCTGTACACCACCTCGCGTTGCGTGTATAGAGAACGCTGTAGAAAAAGCTCTGAAGCTCCGGCGTCACGCACCCTGCGGTACGTAGACTTATAATGCTGCAGAACCTATTACCGATCACCTTAGATGATCACATGCGAAGAAGTTATATTTGACCGTCAATGCGGCTTCGCGTCCCACCAAGTTCGAAATTTTTTTTTTTTTTTTTTTATTCGTGCGATCTTTCGTAGAGGATAATTCCCGAGTTGGTATATTCGCTCATAGATCAGGTGAAAAGCGATTTCAAGCAGTATGAGGGACTTCATATAATTTTATGCAATTTCATGTGATCTCTAGTGGATTCAAAGAGATTTTCAACAAGTGAATACACGTGTGATTTTATGCGATTTCAAGATATTTTACGCGATTTTATGTGATTTCATGCAATTTCATGTAATTTTCAATGATTTTGAGTGATTTCAAGACATTTCACGCGATTTCATCTAATTTTGAGTGATTTCGAATGACTGTAACTGATTTCAAGTGATTTCAAACGATTTCAAATTATTCCAAGTAATTTCAAGCGACTATAAAGTGACTGCATCCCAAAGTGGTTTGCGATGTTAAGCGATTTCACTCGATTACACGTAATTTCAACTAATTTCAACTGATTTCAAGCAACTGCAAAGTGACTGCTTTTCAAATAATCTCGCGATATCAAGAGATTTTAAGCGTTGATTTCAACTGATTTCAAGTGATTTCAAGTGATTGTGATGTGCGATTTTATGCGATTTCTCGAAATTTTAAGCGATTACACGTGATTTCATTTGATTTCAAACGATTACGCACGATTTCGAGTGATTTCGGCAGATTTAAAAGCGAATGATTTCCGAAGTAGTTTGCAATTTCAACAAGTGAGCACAACAATTGTTTTACGTAATGTCAATTTTAAGGCCAATCTTTATAATCTATTATAACGTGTACGTGAACACAGTGGGTGTAGGAGAACCCGGAACAACTGCTGGCCGGGTACCGGAAATAGCTAGCTAGAATTTCTCAAGTCGTAAAAAAGCTTTCCCAGCTTTTACGGCCAGCGCGTTGCACTGTAAGGCACTGCAGCGATCCGTGCACGGTGCATCGGTTGGAGGCCAATGGATCTAACCCGCTCGAGGAGAAACATCTAATAATAAATAATGCTGCATGGGACGCGTCGCGAACGAGCGAGTGCAGAAATCGAGGAGAGGGAAGGAGATAAATATGATGGGAGAAATCGGATACACGGAAAATGAGAGGATCTCCCCCCCTTACCTTTCTTTCGACCAGTCTCCCGGAGACATGGTCTCAATCGAAAGCTGAGAAAACAGAGTAAATAACACGTTTGAAAAATCTTAACCTTAACGTAAATAAAGCAATAAATATAATATCTCTACCACTAAACGTGACAGAGATGATGAGATTTGATAGAATTCGAAAAACGGTATTGTAATTTTAACGTTTAAAATTCTTAAACGTTGATGTTTTTCATCCGATTCTTGTGCGTCGTGGATCATTCTGTTTACTGTAAAGATCCCCACAACCGACATCGTGTCATAAACTCAAATTTCTTTAACGTTTTTCAAACAGCTTGTGGAGGGATTTTTCCGGCGAGCTTAATGAGCCGAAAAATGTTACAATTTAATGTGTCAAAAACATACCAGAGCTTAATCATTCGGGACGTTGTTCTATCGACAAGCCCTTTTTCAAATCATTGATACGATCCGACCAGCTCGAGTTGCCGAAACTTGCTATTGTTTCATCGGCGCAAGTAGCACTGCTGGACATTTTTCAAACCGTTCTAAACTGAGAGAAATTCTTAGTTTCGGTTACCGCTCGGTCCTTAACCATTTTCATTTTTTACCACAATCGAAAAATATAGTTCTAGGTAGAAAATGAAAATTAGTTTTATAGCTGTTACCGGAAATTCAAGTGTCCGT
Source organism: Neodiprion lecontei (assembly GCF_021901455.1). Taxonomy (NCBI): domain Eukaryota; kingdom Metazoa; phylum Arthropoda; class Insecta; order Hymenoptera; family Diprionidae; genus Neodiprion; species Neodiprion lecontei. Next base: position 9,298,762 of record NC_060264.1, on the reverse strand, counting down.
TACTATTCTTTCTCATTGCGATCACTGTTACTAGATTTTCTTGCAACTGTTGCGAAAATTTAACGCTCGCTAAACCGAAAAAATTTATTACGCGTTGCAATTACCAAAAAGGATCGACGATTACCTCGTTTTTCGTAATTCCAACAATGTTCAAACAGTTTTCTTAACGATACCTGTTTTACCGAACTTTTCTAGTTACTGTGAGCAAATGAAATTTTTGGCAGCGTACATTCCATTTTTCCAACTATTGCCAACCGCGCATCGTTGACATACGAGACGTTGCGGGTATTCCGGCGCGTTATCTCCGTCGCAGAGACGTTAGAGCTGATATGCACGCATAGGTGCGTAATGCCCGGCTGTGTAAATGGGCATGCCGACATCGGTGCAAGGTAGGTATGTGTAATGTTATACCTGCGCATGTCGAGACGCTATCAACGCCGCGACGCCGGCAGCCTGTTTGACTAAACGATGATGATTTCTCGCTGGCCTCAAGCCATGCACAGCAGCAGCACGCTACCTGGGTGAAAAACCGAGGTAAGTTAACCGCCTATTAATAAGCCAATCAGACGTTTTTCGTCTGCATGCAATGCAATGGCCGCGGGACGCCGGATATGAAAACGCGTTGATCCGACAGCGAAAGATATATATTATTAAGTATTTGTGTAATGCATAAATGCAGGCGGATCCGTAAATGCAGTTCCTCGGACGACGGTCGGATTATCATCGTCGGTTAAAGAAAAGAAAAGTATATACTATCTGACTGTTATTTATTTACCACTCTTATCGCCACGTTGCAAAATTTTTTTTTTATAATTTCGCATATGTTTTATTTATCGCGAAGCACGTTTTACGCACGCTACGCATTTATACGCACGTGTAAAATATACAAATTCTTTGTTCTAAAGAGACGGTCTCTGAAAGATTATCAGGAAACAATCGTTTCTTGCGTTTTTCTATGCTTTTACAGATTTTACAATCTTCTCCGGAAATCTTCGGGGTTGCGCAGAGAAAGTGAGCGAGGAGGTAGAACGAAAAACAGGAAAAGTTGGAGCGTTCATTCACGGAGGTCGCAGCACCTCAGATGCCAAGACGCTGCTGATCTTTACTTATTGTTGAAACTCCGCCGACGAAGTGTTGATAAAATTATTATTCCGAATTTTATATTGCTTGATCAGGCTTTTTCATTCTTGGTCGATTTTTCTTCATAATTCAGACTCACAATCGGAGCGGTTGCGTTAAATGAAGAGAGAAAAAAAAAAAAAAGAACAACGACGATATTTTGCATTCCCGTTTTACGATATAAAATCTCGCATCGTCAAATCTTGACTCTCGCAACGACAGCGACGAAAGCCGATTTCCCACAATATCTGCATTCTTTCACGTAATAGATTTTATCTTCAGAAAATAGGAATTATTAACTCCCAGCAAAAAGTATGACGTTAAAATCATCCGGCAATGTCGTTAAATTTGAGGTCAATGAGTCAACGCGCGTTTTCAAGAAACAGGTTTAATCCCAGATTCCACAGACAGTTGTTGTTGTATTTCGACTCGGTATATATAATTCTTTGCTTTTATCATCGATCAAAAACCAGCTGCAGAAGACGAGTCTAAACCTGTGCGGTAGAGATTTCAAAGGAAACAAGAATAATGTTCAAGATGAAAAGTTTTTCGATCCAGAATAAAACCCAACGTGTGTTTCACCGAAGCGATTCACGTGTCAATATCATTCGAAATCGCATTGAAATCGGCAACATTGAAAAAAAAAAAAAAAAAATGTCGCACTACCAATCGTCAAGGTTCAGTCATTGGTAGTGTATGAGAAATGATTTAGGATTACAGGAAACTCTTTGTAACTCGAAGAAATCGTATGAATTTCTTTAGAAGTCATGAGAAATAACGGTAATCACTCTGTAAAATGTGAATAATCACGTAAATACGTAATCATGGTGTCAATCTTTTCTACGGTGAAAATTCACCCCTTGACCAAGCCAACGATAAAAAAAATCTTTCTCATTCTTAAAGACTGCATCGATGATAATAGAAAAGTCTGTGCCATTTGCATATCGCTTCCGATGTAGGATTAAAATAACATCTAGATTCTTATTTTCTCTTCTCTTCACACATACTTGTTATCGATACATATACACATATATTAGGGCGGTCCTTATTCAGGGTGTTGACGAATTTTTGCCAGACTATCCCCCAAATCAACTTCAAATAATTCGAAAACAATGGCCTAATTTTTTCAGATTTTTACATCGAATCTAAGATAGTCTCCGCATTGTGATCGAAGTTTCTTATGGAAATTAACATGCGTAAAACTTTTTTTCTCAGTATATATTTTATTGCAAGAGTAATAATGTTCCGAATAATCTGTAACCGCGAGGTTTTGGTGAGAATTAGTGCTACTATCTGGGAAAAAATACACATCATCGTACCAGGCAATCTAGACGAATTCCACAACCTCGAAACCCGACTTTTGTTTTTATTTAGAGGAAGTGCAATTCGTCTAGATTGCCTCGTACGATGATGTGTATTTTTTTTCATACAGAATCACTAATGCCGACTAAAACCTCGCAGTTACAGATTTTTTGGAACATTGTTACTTTCACGATAAAATATATAGTGCGAAAAAAAGTTTTTCTCGTGTCACTTCCATAAGAAACTTCGATCACAATGCGGGCTGTCTCAGACTTGCTATAAGAATCTGAAAAAATTTGGCGACTCTTTTTAAATCATTTGAAATTGATTTCAGTGATGGGTCGGTAAAAATTCGTCAACACCCTAAACAAGGACCACCCTAATACATACATAAATTATAAGAAAGATTATGCGTATCGTTATAATCCTGTAATAAGGATGTATACGGTACGATACTTCGGTACCTACGTTTTACGCACATGTATGATACACACGTACAATCGTATACTTTGGCTTTGAAATAGTTATCATGTATTATCGCATACTACTTGTGGATGTATATACACACACACACACACACACACACATATATATATATATATATATAACACACATATATATATATTGTGTATACAGATTATATATAAATGTTCAGCCCACCGTCGCGTCGCCTATGAATACCTACATTCTATACTATATGCATCATTCGCGTATTCCTCAGCTGATCAGCGCGCTAGAACGATATTGCAACCATATATGATTGAGAATAACACGTGATCCATCATTCAAAGCTGAAGTATGGCTCTGAGATGACAGGCTCTCATACCTAATACCCTCGCGATCTACCCACGGCGCCAACGAAAATACAATCGGGTATACCTACACGATCCAGACACCCACATTTCGTATTTGGTACCTACCTAAGTCTATTAGGTCCGCCTCGAAGACTACGTCATTCTTTCGATAGTACCCTTCGTCATTATTTCCTTATTACATTGAATTTGATTTTTCGCTCGATTATTACGCTCAGTTGTAAGAAAGTTTTATTACTACTTTACATCGTATTATAAATAATAATTATAAATTTTCAATACTTCTAGCGACTTGCCTCGTTATTTTGATCAAACTTTCACCATCTACAAAAACATGGTTTTCCAACGCTAAGGTCTTCGAAGATAATCGAATGAGGCGGTGCAGTAGCGACTATCGGGATTAAAAACAATTGGGAAAAATCGTTACATCAAAACTTAGGGCGAATTGTCGGAAATAAGTTTAACTAGAAAATTAACAACAATATTTACTAAACTCCACGCCTTAAAAAATTTTTACAAAGTACATATCACTGTACGTAAAGTTGCACGAAACAGCGACAAGTTTTTCCGAAAATTTTCGTTACTCGGTACTTTCAACATCCGCATTTATTGCAGTTGAAAAACGGAACGATAGTGATAATATTAATATTAATAATAAGAATAATAACCATAATAATAAAAAAAAAAAAAAAGAAACCGTGCCTCTTCTCTTTCACCGCGTTCCATCCTCTCGTTTCAAATTTTTTATTTCTTACCTCGGGTTGTCCACGCGCGATAAGGGGAGGAGAACAAACACCGATATACGCGTGCATCCGTCCATCCATCCATCCATCCTGCACCCATTTACCCACTCGCACATCAAAGAGAGAGAGAGAGAGAGAGATAGTGAGACAGCGTCGCAGCTCTGGCTTACCTGCCGGTCTATGCGGTCTCCTGGCCAAATCGTCTTCGAGTAGCGGAGCGACGCGACGCGCCTCACCGATCAGCAGCAATACCAGAAGCGCCGCGAGGGCGAGAAGAAGGCGATTGTGCATCATCTTCGAGGAAGTTCCTCAAAAGTATCACTTTCGAACAATACAATATCACAAGCACGCGCACAAACACGCACTGACGATCGGATCGGGATGTGTATTTTTATAAAAATTTTAAGAGTTTATATGATCAAAGTATTAATTTTAAATATGTATATGTATATAAGAGGAGGGAGAAATAAATAATCGTGACGAAGCACTGCGTTCAATAATAACAACGATAGCAATCTTGTTGTTGCTACTCCGTGTTATTACGCGCGCGTATCGAGCGCGAGCAGAATTGCGATAATTACAGGCGGATCGTTTGTGTATTATCTCGTCGCGTTGCACGAGCACGAGCAAAACACTCCCAAAAGTTGCGTTGACGTTACAGGTAAGAAAAGAAAATACGGCACAGTGTACAACCGCGGCCTCTCCGCACTCCGCAGTCACTGGGGCAGAACGCACAGATAGCCGGAGAGCAACGGCGCACAGGTGATAAGGAGGTCGGATACAGTAGAGTCGAATCGACTTAAGGGCGGGAGGTGCGAGCGGCGGTTGTTAACGGCGGGTTACGCACCTGCATGATCTCGGAATCCGATCTACGTAGGAATAAATACACGCGTAAGAAAAACGATAGGTACACACTAAAAGAGACACGAGGGCGGGTCTCAACGTCTTGTCGTTACGCGTCTCATCGCACGGGGAGATAAGCGGCGACTCTACGCCGAGTAAGAGAGCGAAATCGCGGCCGCTACGCGTTTATAAGATCCATCGTCGGCGAGAGGCGAGCCAATGTTATTGTCGTCGCGAACTCGAGCCCTCTCTCTACGTACCGCCACCGTCCGATATACCTAAGAGACTGCGACTCTGCGACTACTCGGCAGGCACTCGCTGCTGCTCGTGATCGGGGGCTCTCTGCATTTGGCCGAGGTAAAGCGATCCCTCTCTCACTCTCTTTCTCCCTCTGTGTCTCACCGTAAATGCGGCTAGATTACGGGCCACGCGCGCTACTCTCCTCCTCCGTTCTGCTGGTTGTCGCTAAACACGATCATACGAGTCGCGACACGGTCAACGCCTCACTCTCTGACTGACTGACTGACTGACTGACTGACTGACTGACTGACTGACTGACGAACGCACGAAAACTACCGACGAACTACGTCGACGACGGTGAGACGAAGGTGGGAGGATCGCAACGGGAGGGGGAGGGGGGGGGGGGATGAGGAGAGGTACTGCAACGCGCGCGGCACACGCGGATCGCGGACGATTCGGGAATATCGAACGAGAACGAATTCGTCGCCTTTTCGGGGCTCGATACGTTACAGATTTTACCCGTCAACTTTGCGCGATCGATTATCATCCTCGATCGGTGATAGCTAATACAAATTTCAATCTAATATCAACAGCTTTACGTTTCGCGCGGGTTTCAAACTAGTTATACCTAGTATCTCTGCTACGGTGAAAACGTTGCTCAATAAATAATTAAACGCATTTTAAGAGATTGAGAATTAGCAAGCCGAGTTACGCAGAGTTAATAAAATCTGATTCCTAAATCGCGCAATTGCGCTGAGCTTCTTCGATCCTGTAATATTCTTCTACCAAAATCCTCGGTTAAATCTTATACCTCGTCTGTGTTTTCTATCCGCGCGCACTTCCGTCTATATCGAAATGAAGAACGGCGCGATGCGAGGCGAGACGGAGGCGCTCCTGGTTCGTCGAGCGTCGCGCGTCGAGTGTGACGCCGGTTTCGCCCGTGACCGGCTCTCGGAGAGAGTCGAACCTCCGTGCGTGTGACAAGCGCGAATCGCGCCCCCCTCCCCCCCACCCCCCTGCCGCGACGCTTGACCGCGAACCACGCGAATGACTCGGGTGGAAACGGCTGCGAGGTGTGCGGAGCGGCGCCGACTCGCGTGCACTTATTCCCTTTCGTTCCTCACCTTTGCCGCCTCTTCTCGGCCAGAGATCTGCGCAAGAAGAGCACCGCGACTAAGGTAGAAAACTACTCTCCGGCACCAACGACGACCTTTCCGAACCTAATGTCTGCGGCATTCTACTCGACGACTCGAAATTACCCTTAATTATTTAATTTTAAATCTCTCTGTGTTATAATTTAGGTAACATGGTACTTTGGTTGATATAATTTATTATTTCACTATGTTGCGATACGATGTTGAGAATTTTTTTATTTCTTTATTTTGCTTTTACATTTTGGTAAAGATCGTAATATAAATTACCTAATAATGGCAGTACAACGAATAGTTAGACGGAAATAAAAATTGATATTATACAGTTTGTTGCATACTGTTACCATGTATGTACACTTGGGGACAATGAATCTGAGACGGTTAATTTTTCACACTAGACATTATGTTGGCAACACAGATAAACCTACAGCGCCACAGTCGGCCAATCGCGAAACTAACTCAATCTCAATAAACAAAACATAACCCATGACCGTCGAATCTAATCTTAGAATACGTGTCAATCCAACAAGTCATTATCTCCGCGGTATTTTAAGGACAGATTCGAGGGTTACGGGTTATGTTATGTTTATTGAGATTAAGTTAGTTTCGCGCTCGGCCAACTATGGCGCTGTAGGTTTCTCTGTGTTGCCAACATAACTGTCTAGTGGAAAAAATTAGTTGTCTCAGATTCATTGTCTCCGAGTGTACATACGTACAATTGTCCAAAATTGGTATGGCATTGTGTTATTTGCTAAAATGAGCAAATAAAATGATTGTAATCGCACAATGAGAGATTTTAAATTTCCCTGTTATATGTATATAATCTTTCGGAATTTTTCGGCACTGGAATCTAATTCATATTTCATTCGTCATTCTTTTGCAATTGTTTTACGACAAGGAGTAACGTACAAGATTGTACGTATACATGCATGTATGTTTACATAAGTTTTGCGAAATGTGTATCTGCTGATAAATTTATGTATGCTCAAGTATCTCAAGTACCTAAGTTTACTAGAGATTTTAAGATTACAGTTAACACGTATACTATTTGCCTTCATTCTATGTAGTATTATTCGATTGATATGCTTGAGATGTGAAAATGAAGGTTCACCTGCAAAGGCTCAATAAAAGTTGCTTTTCGAGTATTTGTACGGCATAACAAAGTTTCACGTGTTCCATTCCTTAGCGAAAACAAACTTGCCGTTGTTACGTGTTTTTACGTCTTCAAAGAAGTTATTAGTCTTGATTATATCGTTGCTGGATATTTTTATTCCAAGTAAAAGCTGTTTTGTATTGTAAAAAAGAATAATACCCGTATCGTATGTTTCTTTCTCAACTCAGAGTTTCGGTGAAATACAGAATTGTGTACACAGATGCGTAAGGCTTCGACTTAATTAGGAAGACAAAATTTCCTCGAATGGCAATTCGTGAGAGAGAGATTTGAGTTGATCATGCATTAAATAGTTGATGTACATAAATAACCGATTTACATGATTTTCAAATGGTTCCAGGTCTTTTCGATAATTTTCAGCGATTTCTAACTGATCTATTGCTGGATTAATTTCATTTTGATCGAAAATAACAAAATATACTGAAATCACCTGGGAAAATAGTCGACTCTTCAATAAAAGTGGAGGCTTTGATAATATACGATTTCTTACAAACTTCGAACGAACAGTTTCCAAGTGAAAATACACGATTGAAAGAATCCACGAAAGAAGTAACAATGTATCGTTACATTTAAAAATTCTACATCAGATACGCACAGGGTTGGGCCGTCCATCACAACGTAATAAAAAAAAATACAAAATTTTGCCACGTAGAAATAACACATTACGCGATCTCCGGGGCCCATAAATTTGGTAATTCAAAAAAAAAAAAAATATCCGTTGAACAAGATTATTATTAGATATATTTACCATAGATCACCCGTTTTTCGCAGGAGTTCAAAGATTCTTGTGCATAATATTTGTGTGAAACTTGAATGATTCATCTTCAGTCGGTCTAAATATTTTTTAGTTTTTTTTCCTCTTCCTTAGGGGGCATCCATTAATCACGCGATGCCTTTATAATCAATTTTAGACCCCCCCTCCCCCTCCGTGATCACACATGAGGTTTTGGTGAACCCCCCCTCCCCTTGCCCGTTATCACGTGATTTTTCTCGCCGATCAATTACTCGCGTGCATGGGTTAAAAATGTGATAAAACCAATAAAAATCTCTAAATATACTCGGTGTTTTTAGAAAAAATGCACCAAAAAATACACGTGATCAATCTCTTCCCGTGTGATCAATCGTGATATTGTCAAGTACCCCCCCCCCCCCTCGTGAGTCTCACGTGATTAATGGATGCCCCCTTATGATACTCAGAAAATATCAGCTGTAAGAGAAATGGAATAGCAAAAAATTGTTGCCCTCTAAAGTTGCGAGTACTGCATATACTGATTTATCGATTTTATCGATTAATGATCGGTGTGGTTTGCGGTCACGGTTAAGGGGACGCTATTATTTAGTTCTTACCGACTGAGATGAATGTGTTTTATCTTCGCTAATATCAAAGGCTATGCATGATTTTAATCACGATATACAAGTTTGTTTTTGTTCGAAATTACTTTGATTTTGGCGAAAATAGATGATATTCAACGCGGTCGGTAAGAACTGACTATAGCATCCCTTCAAATAGACCGCGGATACTTTTAGTTAGGTGTAAATAGGTATAATTTATATCGTCGTGCCTCTGGAACAAAGCATCTAACCATGCGTGGATATGAAAAACATACACAGAGCCTGATACGTGTTACAAGCGTGCCAACATGGCAAAAAAACCGGACGCCGTGCCCCGCAGGAGTGGAATCGGGTTTGATTCGCATCTCGTTCAACATTTCCGAGACACTTGAATCACATTTGCAATTCTTGCGGCATTGGGTATTACTTAATACTTCATACGGTATTATAATACCAAACCGTGAGCTGCTGCATGTACGATATACGTTTCAAGTTAACATTTTCGTCTTATCGATTTTGCATTCTTCGGACGTGCAGCGAGACGCATGTAAGTATGCAGAAATAAAGAAGGAAGACGAAAGAAATTATTGTAGTTAAGAGGTAAATGGAAACGAAGACAATCACAATATGCGACTAGGTGTAACACGTGGAGAGGCATTCCTGTCCATCAATCCTCGGGAGAAAAACATGTCAGTTGTCACATTTTTTTTACATTACTCATTAGTAGGTTGTAACAACAAGCTGTTTCATTTACTTGCTTGGATTGCTAATTATTAAACTACGTCTTATTCGGTATGAAGTAAGGTTAGGTATATGTCATCCAACATCAAGGTAATTATATATCTTGAATCTAGTAAAGTTATTCGACACAACGTATATTATAATCGTAGATTACGAAGAGCTTTTTGATAATGTAAAGATACCAAATGCTGGAATAATCGAGGGAAATTGAACGGGTCTGTTAGTTTTTTCAAATATTCCAAAGTGATTCTAAGTATCTAAGTTTTCAGTTACGAATCTAGTCTTTGCACTACAATTTCGTAACGATCAATTATTTTTCCGCAACGATGAGAAATCACTATCCAAAAGATCCTCCACCGAGTGGGGTGTTTTTTCAGATTCCAGAAATCCAACATCTGCACAGAAATGGCTGATCCAATAAGTATGACGGATGCAAATTCGAGAAATAGTTTGATTCGAACGAGAGTGAGTATCTTGAAGTTTTTTAAGTCGCTGAATTTGCGTCTGAAAGCAGTAGTGTCGAAAATTCAAAATGGCGGATCAATACGGCAAATGCGAATTCGAAAAATAATTCGATTGTGACGAAAGCAAGTACCTCGCGGTTTTTAGGTCATTGAATCTCAATCCGAGATCAGATGTCCAAAATTCAAAATGGCGGGTCCAATATGGCGGATGCAAATCCGAAAATTTGCTCGATTCCGACCGACGAAAGCAAGTATCTAGCGGTTTTTTGGGGTCACTGAATTTGAATCTGAGATCAGATTTCCATAATTCAAAATGGCGAATCGAATATCAATTGTTCTTCCGCAACGCTGTGAGAAATTACGATCTGAAAGACAGTCCCGGTGAGTGGGGCGTTTTCCATATTAAAAAAATTCAACATCCATACAGAAATTACAATTCCACGGAGTGTCAGGGTTGCGGCGAAGGAGACTCGCGTACGTTAAGCCGTCAAAGCTCTTCCAGATAGGATCGCCTCGCGTTCAAGCTGATCGGTGACACCGATTTCTGGACTCTGGTTCATCGTGTGTCTGCCTGGTAGCTGCGGCAACGGCTGTAGCCGCATGGCGCATGGCGTGACGGAAAAGAACAAGAGTGTTGAGAAAGAAGAATAGCCTTGTCGGAGATACGCATCTTAATCTACGCATCCTGCTGCGCTCGCAAAGCAGATTGTGATGCCAGATACAAACACTCGTAAGGTATACACGAACCGCCGAGGCATTATGTCCACGGATTACAAGGACCGACTGACTATATGGGGCATTCTTTCTCGTCTGAACGACTCCGATCCGTCTTCCCTAATTTAAGATGAGAATTAGAAAAAGGTGCAAGTGCATGCGACAAGAAATTAAAAATAAGTAAAAAAAAAGGAATTTTTCTTCGCTGCATGGTTGTAATTAAAAATTAGCCACGTTTTTTTTTTTTTTTTTAACAAAGGCACTCACTGCCCTCTTCAATTATTTATTCGCTATTTTCACAATTCAAAGCTGTATAATAATTCGGAGCGAGGAAAATTTCTCGGAATCAATTGTTTTTTGTTTTAATTATTTTGTTCTCCGTTCTTTTGAACTGATACGTTATAATTGTATACTATCGGATCGTTATGCTGGAAAATTCGAGTGGATGTGAAAATGTTGAAGGATCAGAAAACAGAAGCGTTGCAATATCGAATTTTCGCAGTTGCGAAAAACTCTTTTAAAAAATTTCCAAAATTTGTAGAAAGCCGAAGGATAGAAAAGTCACAAAAGTGTGGGAAGGTAAACTGTAGAATAGCAGAATACATATCGGTATTTTGCTACATTCTTACGCATTTTAACGATTCTATTATATATTATGGATGTTTATACTTCGACCTATCTACATTTCAACTTTTCTGTACTTTAATCCAATAAAATAGATTATTGCCTTTTGAAAAATTCGATATAACGCCTTTTTATTTTCTAATCTTTCTGTATTCTTACTACCATCCAGAATTTTTTCAGACATTCGTATGCTGAGATGTCAGATCGAAGTCAACGTATTTTCGTTTTTTGTTACAGCCGAAATATTTATGCAATTACAAGAACATGTTAAAAAAGAACTATTCTATGTTGTAACAATTGTAAATACTAAATAACCTGCATAATAATTGCAATACTGATCTGTTTGTTCAACCGAGTACATTTTTTCAGTTAAACGAGGTCTTAACGTCAATCCGTCGTTGCACCGACATTCAACTATTACAATAATTACAAGAAAATATATTGCAAGTGACTAGAATCCGAAAGAATAGTAACGCATATTAGATTTTCATTTCGTCCCCAAAACTATATAATTTTTAATTCATGGCGAAAACTGTAAAAATTCACCACGCGTGTGGATTCCGGTGGAAAGTAATAAAAAATTGAAGGTTGAAAATCTCAATATTCCGATTCTCAAATTAGCATGATCTTATGCACCAATGAAGAAATTATATGATCATTTTCGTTATATTTATCCACATAAACGTGCGAGGGACTCCATTTCGTTCCAATTAATTAACCGAGCGACGAATCGTTTAATTAGTTAAGGAGATAATTATTTTAATGATTAAGTCATTACGAGAACCACTGATGCGATCGTTACTGATTAGAACGACGGATTTAAGGCGGGATTATCGTCGTTTGGAGCAATCATTATATATAGACATATATATATAAGGTATACAGGTACCTGTAACCAGTATTATCCAGTTTCTCGATCAGCTTCCTATGCATGTTATCTACTAATTTTAAATCGACACCGTCTGTCCAGTTACAGATGAGCCGATTAATCGGCGTTGTGTATTTCTGACGACCCGATCAGTCGAACCCTACGACCTGCATTTTTCGCACTGAGACCGAGAAGGTATCGAACCTTTGAAATGCGGCAATTTGTGTAAGACTATGAGACGCGATTAAGGCAACGCATCGAGCGTACAGTCCGAGCAAAAAAGTGTTGAATCGGGATGAAATGAAACAAACGTCACTTAATGTATTCGTCGAATTTAATGGAAACAATATATTCTTATTCTAATCAAATGAATTCAATTCTTGAACGTGTTCCGTGTCTCATTGATCGTTTAAATCTATCAAATCCCGTCGAAGGTCGCCCTTTCGTTTGATCGTCTAAACACCGAACGTTGAATTCAAATCAGATGCCACGTTACCCGATATTGTATTAAATCAATGTAATTTTACTGACTGTTGAGGTTAGTTATTTAAGAATTTATAATTATACGTCAGAAATGATTTAATCAAAAGAAAAACAACCGGTCGTTTGTCGAGCATGGCACATGTTACGTGAAACTAGCAGGTAGTAGAAAAACTAGGATGTGTCAACCAGCCGATACAATCTTTCATGCTTATCGAATTTATTGCATATTATCACTGTGTTCGTACAGGCTTTGGTTCGTCGGGCATGCCGCTTTATTAGCATCACACGCCCGCAGGGCGCCTTCGAACCTCGACTCGTGCTTGAATTAACCGGCCCAAGATTTCAAGATAATACTGGTTATTATGACATATGTATAATAATAATTACGAGTGTGTTCCGCATCCGTGTGGGTATGAGTAATTAATCTCTGGTAGCACGTGAAATGATTGTTAATACCTACGTATATCCGAACGTAAAAGCGCGTCGTATGTTCGTTTACAATATACATACGTGCGGTATATTATACACGTATCCAGGAAGTGGTTAGACACGAAATTAATCCGCCGCGTAGTATATATAATATATATATATATATATATATGTATATAGTGAAAATAATAATTTCTTATCATATCGTATCAGCTTCTGATATACGAATATATGTACGTATGTATGCATAGATTCTGGCTTCGATTTAGATTTCGCTAATTCTTATTTATAATCTTTCTTTTCTTCGACATTTGAGAACTGGCCAATTTCCGTCGGTATATTATTCGTCTATTTTTTATCTCTTTTTCGTAACTCAATTTCTCAGAAATTTTACAAAGCTTTTGTTCAATAATACGAAACGACACGTAAGTGGTCTAGAATTGATTTGTTTTTCAGAGAATTATTAAAGCGTCGTGCCTTATTTAAAAATCATGGATGACAAAAGTTTTTAACATTCAAAGAAACGTATTGTTAATTGTTCACTCGCAAGGAAAAGGTTTACACAATATCGTTTCATGCACGATATCTGCGTACAAAATTTAATTGCGTTCTAAAATTTTTTAACCACATTATGCAACGAAGGACAATTGCGAAATAATCATATTCGTATTCGATGGAGAATAAATTACCCGGGGAGTTGTTAATTAGACCAGCGGATTAAGATTGGAAAATCTTACCGTGTTCAAGACCGTTCAAAGCGTGTATTGTTTCGATTTAGAGAAACGACGGCGAGGAACTAATATGCTAATCTGGCGAACGATTCGGGTGTAAAATTGAGCGGTGCATTAGGCACGAGGATTTGCGTAATTGATCCAAAGTCGGGTCTTCTTAAGAATATCCCGGAATTCGACCGTTGGAAACCGTCCGTTGCTGCGGGTCGGCGGATCGTTTTACCTTCATTTTCGCACCTTTGTATTTTCCGCTCCTCAGAGTCTGCAGATTTGTGAGCAGTGAGGCGCCTAATATAAATTATTGCGCCGGGATTTCGCTTGAATGCGACGTGTGCCCGTTATACCTTTTTCATTGTTATACCTGTGTAGGTACGTAACCTTCTCACTATTAACGTTCCGAATGGGATACCGGATCGTCTGTGTCAAAAGTTAGGAAAGGAGAAAAAAAAAACCACCGTTCAAAACGGCACCAGGATCAAATAACCCAGAAATAATAACCCAAACAAAAATAACAAAGACGGAATTTAATTTGATTTTTTTTTTTTTTGTATATTTATATTTCACGGGTCATTTTTGTTCAGATTATTTATGACAGGCTGATTTTGCACCGGTTATTATTACCCCTTAGCGGTGCAGTGGTGTAAATGAGATTTTTGTGCCGCTTTTGTGACAGAAAAAAGATTTGATAGATTTGTCAGATTTTGGGGAATCAGATTTCCCGAATTTAAAACGGCGGATTCCAAAATCGAGAAGCAGTTTGATTCCGACGAAATTAAGTATCTCGAGGTTTTTTAGGTCACTGAATTTTCATCTGAAAGCAGGTGTCCAAAATTCAAAATTTTGTATCCAATATGGTGGATGCGAATTCGAAAAATGGTTTTGATTCAAACGAAAGTAAGTATCTTGAAGTTTTTGAAGTCGCTGAATTTGCATCTGAAAGCAGGTGCCCAAAATTCAAAATGGTGGATTCAATATGGCGATTGCCAATTTGGATTTCGATTTGATTGGGTTGATTTGACATTGAGCGCGTAGATGCGAGAAAATATCTAACATAGTATGAAAGATAATATAAACTCCAAAGACACAAATTTTGATTTATATCTAACTACTTTTCGAAATTGATTTGGTCATTTTGAATTTTGGATATCTTATTTCATTTGCGGATTCAGCGACCTCCGAAACTATGATTTCCTCGACGAAACTCAAATCGATGTAGTAAAGATATGTTTTTTTTTTTTTTTTTAAACGCCCACATATGCGCCGTAACACAAAAGTGTCACAAAGTTTTTCCGCCCTTATACGTGTCATTCACGGTCAAGGAGTCAAGGTCGTTCACCGCTCAAATATCTCTACAAATTATCAAGAATCTATTTTTATCCACTCCGAAAATAACCGCGTTGGTAAATTTTTTTCAATCAACCTCTTCAGAGATCTTTATGGGGGGAAAAAAAATAAGCCAAAAAAGACTATAACCCGATCAAAAACGCCATAATTAATATTCAAATTGTTTCTACCTTGGGTTGAGTCACTAAAATTTGCTGAAAATCGATGCCTTTTCACACAGTAAAAACCTTCTCTAATTCGTTTTCAGTATAACCGTCGGAAAACACACTACTGGAGAGTATTTGAACACCATTTTGTTTTTTTTTCTCTCCTTCTTTTCAACCATTCATTCAGACGGTCTGGTGTCCCATTCATCGTCGTATAAGGCTTTGAATAAAATCTGTCACCGAAGGAATCTTTCAGGGAACTTTACCGAGCCGACTTCAGACTTCCGAGAAGTTTCAATCGACGGAATAAAAGTCTCGACTGATCGGTGTTGCAGGCGCCGGCTCACCTCGTCTCTTCTATTCTCTCGATCCTCTTTTTCTCTCATTTTTCACGCTTGCTCACGCGGTGCTTTGTCCATCCACAGGCGCCGAACAGATTCTATAACGTACTTATAAGCTGAGGGTATAAGGTAAACTCCGAACTCTTTTTTTTTTTTTTTTTTGTCACCGTCACAAGAGACCGGAAGTTCGGTTTCATTCTATTATATGTACCTGCATTTGTAGCCCGAAAATTGGTGTTTTGTACCGACTTCAAAAGAAAAAAATGTCAGGTGATTACCTGTAACATGACTGTTTCCTCAATATTTTGTCGCTTGGATTGTTTGTCCACCTTTCGTCTAATTTTTCTATCAGTGAATGTATTTTAAAGTATCAATCAACTCGAATAACATATATTGATATACGTACCGATTGACAAACATTTAGGAAATCAACGAAGATCTCTGTTTTTCGTCGATTAGAAAATTTGCGTGGACTGAAAATCGATTACGTACTATTTCATTTTTTATTTTTTTTTTTCTAACGCGTAACACTCGGATTTATACTTAATATTTTCTACGATGTATTACCATTTTCGATTCATCTAACTCGAAGAAAAATTTGAGATACCTAGTTTACTGTATCGATGATGGAAAGTTAATAAACTTTACCATACATGTGTATTGAAACGTGATTATTGCATCAGACGATTATTTTTACGACATTTAATTCCTGGAAGCCTAAGTTCGCAACGATTAAGAAATTTACGAATAACGCTGAAACGTTCGAGGAATTTTTCTATCACCCTCCGTGGCTCGACGGTTGGGATTCTATTAATCCGGAGCACTAGAAACGTCTCTAAACTCTAACAAATTGGTGGTGATAAATATTTTTTAACAAACAGCGATCTGCGCGGTAAAATCCTTTCTGCATGTTTTCCGTTCCCGATCGTCTTCTCGCACCAGATACAAAATTGTTTGCTCCTCAATTTTTTCGTATAAAAATCGAGTCCCGCCTAGTTGCGGCATAACTTAGCCGATTTATTGCTATCGTTGTGATTGTTGTTATTCAGGTATATTTATGTGACTATTATTATCATCGCTATTATTAGCACTTGTTTTCTATACATCTGATTTTCTGTACAGAAATATACATCGGAGTTATTTCAAACCACCGTATTATTAAATATTCGCATATAGTGAGACCGTTTCACTAACGATCGTTGAATATTTGGCAGTCGTTCGTTCGTTCATTGGTAAATTAGCAAACTGGTGACACATTTGAATCATTTTTAGTAACGTGACATTTTCAACAAGAATGTACTACAGGTTATCGCGACGTTTGGGAATCGTTGCCGATTTATCTCGAACGAGTACCAAACTGGCCGTAGATCGTTCTGGATCACTCGGTAAAATATTTCCAATCAGTTTTTACGATTTTATTTCAAAATTGTCGTATTTAGGTGGATTTCCGAAGATCACAAAGACGATCAAACGATTTCAATGTGAATTTTCAAATATTTCAGAAGATTCGGTACATTCGCATATTTTGAAACATTCCACAAAACTTAGTTGCACCTGGTTTGACATGAGAAAGCGACAATTTCATTATAAAATGGCAGGAGAAGATTTTGAAGGATTGGAATATTTTGATGTTCCGCCGTATAGCCATTTGAATTTATTAATCCGTAAAAATGAAAAAAAACTTATCGATACCTGACGCGAAGAGTTCCTTTCATTTGCCCATAGAAAAAAGATATTACGTAGGTATGCGAAATGGTAATCATAATTTTGTAAAACAAAATCTTCGGATAGGAAAATCCCCGACCGATATCTTTTTAAAGAAAATACATAATAACATTGAACCTCTGATTTCCCAAGGCAATGATATCTGAATCATCCGATGATTGATGATCCAGAGTGAATAAGCTTCATCAAGACGTTTAAGCCAGCTCTTTTTGGTAGACAGGAAAAAGAGAATAAATAGCGATTGCCTTATTCGAGCTGACCGCCGTTTTAGAGCACAAAGGCTAGCTGTGCTGGGCTTCATAGTAGGCTGATTGGTTGGTCAAAAATCGATACGTTTTATTGATTTTATTACAAATAGCCGTAGATTGCGTGTTTATTAAATTATTATTATTATACTTCTTTCACGGAGCACAAAATCGAGGTTAGGGTCGCGTAATGTCAGATTTGATCGCGACTGCGCACGCGCAGAGTACAGAGAGGACCACCTTTAACTCTTGGTACTTAAAAATGCTCTTTATTGTACTCCGCGCATGCGCGGTGACGACTCACCATCACCATCGCTAATATAGTTACTTTACGTACCAAACACGAGTGTGAAAAAACGCGTAAAACATGCGGTGCGTTGTATAAAAGCCTTTGCTCATAATTCCGGTAGTTTTTAATTTTGTATTTTGATATAGAAGAAAAAAAAAACACCTCCCCCAGCTTGCGACTTGTAATAATTCGTCGAATACCGAATGTTATCTTCTATTCTTGGGTAATTCATTCGGGGAGCGCCTTTTCGAGGTTTCTTTATTTTCGCATCCGGACCACAGAGCGGTTGGGAAATCAAGACCGCCGACGCCGTCGCTGTTCGTATAATCCTGAATGACAAATCTGATAGATTCTGGGCGGTCGAGTACGCGGGCAATAAGAAAAATAGATATATCGGGGCCCTGAGACCCTGTCACGGTGCCGTTGCTGGTGGTGCGATGCACTTTTCTTCCTTTGCTTTCCTCTATTCAACGGCTAACAAACCGAAGAACCTTTGAACGAGGGTGGAACTTCTTCGCGTTATGTCGTTATACCCGGTGATCCTTTCTTTAATGTCAAACTGGTTTTTGAAAATAAATTCATTTCTTATTCCAGCACGATCTTCAAAATTTTACGGTTCTCGGAAGGTTTCAATTCTACGGTGAATCAGCTGCGATTGAAAATCAGAAGTGAAAGATATTTAAATTAATCTTGCAGGTATTGTCGTATTTTTTTCTTTCGATTTTTATTCGACTCTCGCATAAAAACGTAATTCTTAAAAACCTTCAAGGATGAACAAAGATTATTTTTCTACAGGTAATTAATTTGGGACACTGAATTCGATCGCATGTGCCGTGTGAATTGATTTTTTCAAACTCCCAACTATTTTCGATTCGTGAATTTTTTCAAAACAACTAACAGCCATTACGATACGATAATTATCGTACATACAGGCATGCTTATATCTAACTATTCGACGATTATTATTATTCAACGAATCCTTCAAGTTTCACCAGCAAATTCAGAAAATCGTATTTCAATAATTTTTTATTTTCCTTGGCAATGAAATAACTTGAAATTTTTTTTCGAAACGATCATTTTACGATCGCGTTTGCGTGGTGACAAAAATTTTTCTACAATCGACGAACAAGTACAACGAATATGGGTTTAATCTGTTAACCAACGTGCCGCCATAAACTTCAATCAATGAATTCGATTTATGAATTCCCCCCCACTGGCGCGTATGCGTGTAACAAATCAGGTGCATTTGCAAATTAAAAAAAAAAAAAAAAACACGCGGGCGAATAAGCATCTCGTACACACGAGTCTCGACCTCAGAACCTCGCAAGCTGACAATGCACGTCTCTAGGCATTGTGAACCGGTGGAATGCGAAGGTTTGGCATTCATTGTCACCCCACCGCGACGTTACATCTCCACCTCAACTGACTGACTGCACTCGACTTGTATGAGAATCACCAAATATCATCCGTATCCTTTTACCACAAAGAAATCGGGACGTGTCTACCTCTTGACTACATATGTGGCATTCCACGTCAATTCGAGTATAGGGTCTGACCCTCACCCTCCTGAATTTGATCCGCGATTTTTATATCGCTGTTCGAAATTTAAAAAAACATTCCCATTTTTTCCAGATTTTTCTTACCCCCAGCGTTCCTAACACGATGATACTTTGACAGTGATTGCGACATTGTTGAAGATATGAAAAAAAAATTACAACCGAAATTGATGTGGACAGGTAAGCATCCTAATTTTTTATTCACTTTTTAACCAATTAATAATTATTTTTTAGTCATTCTGATTTTTTCTTAACAGTTTCAGGGATCAATACCTATGTCTTCCCCAATACAACAACAATCTGTACGTTACAAATGAAATTAAAAATCATTTTTAGTTTAGCCATTTTGAATTTTTAATATTGAATTTTAATAAAAATTTCCAGATTGTTGCCGTAATAATACATATCAGGCCTCATAAATACAACAAAAAAAAAAAAATATATCGAAATGACTAAAAAAAAATATTAAATAAACTAAAAAATTACCATTTTGCATGCCCACTTTAATTTTTGTTGGAATGTTTTTGGCTTTGGCCACAGAATTTCTGTATTTTTATTCAGAATTTTCAAACATGAGACAATCATCGTCGAAACATCATCATTTAAGGAGTTCTGGGGGCGACGGAAAAGGTAGAAAAAAATCTGAAAAAAATCGGAATCATTTTTAATTTCAGAACAGCAATATAGAAAATCTCGGACCAAATTCAAGAGGGTGAGGGTCAGCCACCTAGTCGAATTGACGTAGAATGCCCCATATTAACACATATATATAGACACGCATGGTGCTTTACACGCCAACTTTAATCGTAAGAGTGACTCACAATCAGAAAAAGATAGAGAATATTATATATACTATTCACATATGTTTTAGATAAATGTGGTGATGTAAATCAAATTCTTTTTGAAAAATATTTTAGAAATTTCTAGTATAAATTTCAATCACTATTCAAATAACGGATAAACTTTAGCCGACGAACTGACTTAGAGACGGAATTCATGAAGCGAGAAGAAAAATTATCTATCTAGCGCATCGTCAAGTTTGAATCATTTTCCTTGTTCCAGAATCAGAATGTGATTCCTGGAACCGTTCAATGGTAATTAATTGTGTACGTGCTAGAAAATTAATACCAATGAAAAACTCTGTACACGATTGTTAACGCAATGTAAAAAATTCAAATCAATGACACAGAAAAAATAAATGGGTTTTTCGATTTAAATTTTAATAAATACAACAACATATAAGTACGTACTTAATGTTCATTAATGTCCTTCTCTTCCGGCTACCCTGTTTTCGGTTCGAATAAAAATGTCAATTCAATTCTACACGAATTATGCGACAATGGCTCCCAGTACAGTAATGTTCATTAATGGATTCCCAGTGGCTCGCTATTTTGTTGAAATCAAAACTAGAACGAGTTTCATTCCTAAGCAAATTTTGTGTGCCAATGACTAGCGACGCAAGTGACAGGAGAAACAAACGCTACATTGATCATAGACACATAAAATTTCAATAGAAAGAAAACTCGCTTCAGTTTTGATTAGAAAAAAAAAAAAAAAAAAAAATAGTGAGCCACTGGGAACCCATTAATGAACGGTAAAATGTATTAAAATCTCAACGTTACGGCTAACTTGTTTTCGGCCCGAAAAAAAAGGCGAGTTCGATTCTATACGAATTATGTAACAATAACTGGCGATGCAGCTGACGTGAGGAAATAAGATGCATTGTCACATAATTAGTATAGAATCGAACTCGCATTTTGTTTCGGACCAAATCCAGGATTCGTACGCTTTTTGGAACCCGAAATTCTCTGACTTTTCCAAGTGTTCCAGCACGAAAATAGGATTTTTTTCAGTAACCTACCAAGAAATATGCCGCTGAATAATGACAATTTTTTTGCATATCAATACTAATACCTTCAATATTACCTAGTAATTAATTTACCGTCCGACTACTAATTTACAAACAACAGCCAGCGATTTTCAGTAAGAAAAAAACGAAAGGAGGTTTGATATCAAGTAACGTACGTATAAGAACGAGTTTATTTCTTCAAGAAGCTTAAAATTCCAGTCTTATTTTCGAAATTCCCTGACTTTTCCCTGACTTTTCCCTGCTGTAAGAAACTCCCCGAGTTTTTCCGGTTTTCCAGGTTTTCCCTGCGCGTACGAACCCTGAAAAAACAAGTTAGCCGTAACGTTGAGACATTCATATGATATATCTGTATAAAAAAAATCGATAAAATTGTGTCAAAGATTTTCTCTGGAACTCACTACGCACAACGTGCTTCGTTTGAAGAAGAAAAAAAAAAATGAAGAATCACGATACTAGACTCTTGTAAAGCCGGGAGAACGACATCGTAAATCAGAAATGAATTAGGAATATCAGAGCGGTATTCGAGTACGTTATATAAATATATATCGTGTATACATACATACAGTTTATACGGTCGAAAAACTATAATATCGTTCGCGGTTGTCGGACAGGCAAATAGACAGGGTGAATATCACGGGGAGAAATAAGACCTTGCAAAAAATTTTGATCACTCGGAATTGGCAGGTTCTAAAATAAGAGTAAAAAGTATCGTCGGGGAACACATGGTTGGAGAAAATTTTTGCGGGCGTGTGAATTGTGCGTTACACAGCCGAGTGACGACACGTGCGTGGCGCCGACGGTGTCGGTACATTTGCAAAAAATTTGCAGGAATACACGCGGGCGAGAACCGATTTAGCATCGAGTTAAAATACTTGAGGGGTTAAGGCATTCTAATTATACTATTTTTCCACCCCATATCCACCTGCCACACGCGAATACAACTACATCTGTATACTGCATACGTAGTTATCTATAGATATATTTACACGTAGACTTGTTTTCATTTGTATTCGATACTGTTTTACGCTTTTCATTTTTATCTTTCCTTCACGTTGTAGCCGCGCGGAGAAGATTTTTCGACGCTTTTTTTACTGTTTTAAAACGAAGGAGCGTTCAGATTCAGATTATATTGCTGTACGATTTCATTAACGACGTAATGCAGGCGGTTTCTATCGTTCTCAATGAAACGAGGTGTATCGAAGAATCTTTACAAAGTCTGAAAATAAGATGGAAAATTTTCCGACATCGGGGATCTCTCGTACCAACGTATAATTGTTTATATATTTTGCACAGAATGCTGTTACGATTGCGGTTTTTTTTTTTTTCTTTAATTTAAGAAAAAAATTTCTCATCCGTTGCTGCCGAAGCGTAGGAATCGCAAACTATAAATAAGAATTCATCCGCACGGGTTTCAAACACAAATAATTGTTTAAAAAACGTGTAAAACTTGTGGAAAAAATACTTGGTATAAGATCTGTCGTTACAATACGTAGACGAAGAACGTATTGTTCGTTATTTATTACCGAGTAAGAACCGTTCGCATGGAATTACCAAAATATCGACTAACCTACAAGTTGTGCAGAAAACGCGTGAAAGATGTCATAAATTTAAAAATTAACTGGGCATATTTTAATCAACGGTGAATAAAGCGTTTGAAATTACTGAAAATACTGATAAACTAGAATAAAAAGTAAAACGTTACGCGTAGTTATATAAATTTATACGCATGTATTTGTATCTGACGCAAATGGCGAGTGTAAAAGTGTTTTTTGGGTTCTGTTTCGCAGAGTGTCGGGATTGCGTCTGGAAGCCTGGATATGCAGGGTAATTTAAATACCGCGCGCGTTCAAGACGGCGCCGAGTTACGTATGTACGCGCCATAGTCGGAATAAACGAGCATCGGGTAAAAGCGGTAGTGACGCGAGTCGCGATCAGGCAATTGCGATTCTTTTCTTCTATTCTTTTCCCCTGTTATTTGATTATTTTTTTTTTTCCCCCCGTTACACGGAACGGCAACCAACGCACGTCTGTGGAATTCGCGCGGCGTCGGTTTGTAAGGCATAATATACGTATATTCTGCAGATGCAGACTCTTATTCCCTAATCCTGCGATATTAATTCGCAACGCTCGATCCTATGCGAAAAGGTTATTCTCTCGATAATGGGCGTGAAGATTTCGCGGCGCCAACGGTATTCAGACTTGTAATATACGGTGTATGTAGGCGCGTGCAGATACAGAAGAAGTCCCATTCCCTTGTATGTATGTGAAAAGAATGCCTCCGCATCATTCCGACCCTCGTATAATATAAACTTCACACACCTTGGTGTGCAACATTTTTTTTCCTCTAGCCTCGCAGGAATTCGTATAGATGTTAACGGTGCCGAATATTCCCGCCATTTTTTGAATTCATCCGCAGTATTGCCAACTCGAAATAATCACGTAATATAACCTATACGCGGTACAACGTTGTTTTTTGGTTTTACCTTTTTCCGCAGATCACCTGTGAATTTAGATTGTATTTTGCACAATTGTAAATTCACACTTTTGAGAGAAAGAGAGAGAAAGAGATTGCACGAACGCAATGAAAGTTCAGTTCAAGGCGTTGCGTTCATTGATTCCGAAGGCGTCGAAAAATCTTATATTGGCACCGCTCGATTTCGGAATAGTTTTTTTTTTTTTTTTTTCTCCGGAATTCGAGCATTCTTGAAACTGATCTGCGGCTGCTCGACTGAAAACGTATTTCGTAAGACGACTGATAACGACAGACCGATAACGATCATAGGTACTTAAAGAAGTAATAAAACCACTGCCTGTGCTTATACATTGTCTTCGATTTCAATTATCGTGGATATCAGCTGTCACTTCAATCAAGCGTACACAATCAGTGATGAAATAATGAAAAAATTAATTAGCTGACCCGATCCTCATCTTGAAAAGTGGTTCTGGACTCCGCGTATACGATTTAGTCAAACGTACGGTTATGAAACATCTATCTTGGATGATAAAAATTGATTTATGAAAAGAAAGAGACTCGTTTTAGTTGATTCAGTTCTTTTTCAAACTTGTAACAAATACGATGTCACGCAGAGAAAAAGTGTTAGTTTTGGTTGCTGTATAGTCGTTAACTATTGTCAGATTTTGGTATATCGTAATCGGAGAGTTGGTGCTGGATACAAAATGGAAATGAGCAAATTTGTCGGTGTTCTTTTTGGGTGTAGTCAGTATTGTGTAGTCAGTTTATTACATCTTCTTGTTAATATTGAAATAATTTCATGCCGTTACGACCATAAAGCGATGCTAAGTTCTTATTTGAAAAAAATTACAGCAACCTAAGCAAACGAATTAACGTTTAAACAGCCCTGAAACTTAGTACCAACAATTAAAACGATAACGAACAGTAATTAGTTTAGTCACATCTCCTTGAATTTGGCACAATGCTAATACGTTACTGTACCGGTACTAATTTCACCGAACATATAATTTCCTGGTAAGGAACAAAATGAAATTCCTCTCATTGTCAAGCTAGCAAAGCAGCTTCCGGTGTTTATCCGGCATTGAATAAGGAGGCCGATTATATATTGTAACTGTGCCGCAGGTATGAAAATAGTTGGAGAAGAAGCCGTCGAGGCGTAAAGAGGAGGAAAAGGATGTTTGGGTGAGGTAATTTCGGAGGATTGCGGAGAGCCTGAGATGGCGTTATTAATCTTTCGCGCTGTGCCGAATATTTTCTTAGAAGCGTGCAACAATCGTAAGTAATAGACAAGCCGGCGAGTACTCAACGCAAGGTAGACACCGTTCGAAGCGGTGGACCTCCACAGCAATGAAACCTTTCCGGACCATTGCACCCCATAAGCCGGCGGGCCAACACCTAAACTGGGATCAGACATAATCCGGTAATCAGATGGAAACGCACGCGCCTCCGCAAGGAGCCGCAACCCCCCACCGTGTCAAAATGGCGGTGAAAATTTGCCGGCGAAGAGTTCACTAAGTTTTTTCCCCTCGTTCCTCAAGGTTCCTGCAGGTCGTGACTGGTGTGTACGTGTCTGGGAACAATCGACAAAACGTGTGACTCCACTAATTCCATCATCCTATTTACAGTCCCCGAACTGTGTCCTCTACTTATTCGACGCCAAAGGTGCACCGACCAGTTAGACATAAAGGCGCCTTTCTCAGGGTATGCGCCGAGGTCAACACCTGAGTCATGCGCCAGGTTTCGCAGGTTTCCCAGGTCAGTTTGACCAGCTGTTGTATTTTACCCGGTTTGAAACAGTTATGTATAAAATGTATAAATACCTGTAGTAAAACGCGTAAGTACCTTAAGGGGGTGCCCTGGTCGATTTCGACGTTGTCGCATACCGGGTGTCCCGTTTCAATCTACCGCCTGATTTATCTCGAAAAATACTGCTACGATCGAATATTAAGTCGAATAAAACTTTTAGGGTTCGAAGGGGGAAGTTAAAAAAAAATGTATTTTTGGACCAAGATTGGACCAAATATATCATATGGTCAAAAAAAAAAAAAAACACATTATACACAAACAGTTACACATGGTATGTCAAGACTTGACCTCCTTGTGGTATATCTTGGGTGGCGCTTAAATAGTCAAAAAGTGTGTTGAAACTTAAAAATGACAGACTTTATCGGAAAAAATTTCATACAAAAGTTGCTAGCTTTGATATGATGAATTTTTTGGTAGAAAAAACCAGTTGCATTTCCATTTCAAAAAAACATGTATGCTATCTTAGCGCTACCACTTTGAATTTTGGACGAAAAACAAAATTTTTTTTTTAAAGTTCCCCTTCGAACCCTAAAAGTTTTGTTCGACTCAATATTCGATCGGAACAGTATTTGTCGAGACAAATCAAGTGGTACATTAAAATGGGACACCCGGTATATCCCCATATATCCAAGCCCACGTATTTCAAAGGCTAGAAAGAGCTGAACAGCCCCATTCCGTAAAAAATTCTGAACAAAAACACTCCAACGAATTTTTATTTTAGGCAAAATTTGAAATTCGTACAATTCGTGCCCGAAGGATGTAACACCGGGGGTGAGGTAATTTTGGCGAAATTCTTTACTAAGTATCCAGTCATCCTATCACCTTGGCGAAGGCCTAGGTTTGACACACGGAAAAAAGCGAGGTTATGTCACTTGCGCAACTAGATTAATGAAATTTCGAGCTTTCTGTCGTCATTTTAGCTTCTTCACACACCATGAACAAGCATTACAACATGAAAGTTTCATGAAAATACACGCATGATTAAAATTCGTAACGATAATGTAACGATGCTGTACATTTCGAAAAAAAAATCTAGTATCTCGGAACTGATTACCGATTGTATGAATTTAATTAAACTACTTCTAATGAGCCAAATATGCGCATACGTATTTTGGAAACTCCGCTCCTCAAAAAAGTCATTTTAAAACAATGAAATAGTGATTTTTGTTTGAATGTTGATAAATTGAAGGTTTTCAACATGCATCGTCTAGAAATGTCGTTTTTAATTGCAATAAAATCTTCCCGTGTAAGGCAGTTTTTTTACTCCTGACAGTTTTTCTGTTTTCCAATACTTCAAACTACAGAATAATTTTACAATGTGAAAATTGAAAAAAAAAATAAACATATTCTCAACTTCTACGATCCAAAAATAACTGTTAGGGAAGAACGAATTTTTCGATTTGTAATTGGTTGCTCGAAGAGTTTAAATAAAAGAAAAAAAAAAATACATGCATTGAAATATTTCCCAACCGTCGCAAAATGTTGCCGAGAATTCAAGGTTATCCAGATTTTTCTTGGAAGTAAACACCCTGTATATAAATATGGGTAATAGATATTACTAGTCTTAAGTAATAGCTTCAACTTTGCGAGTAGAAAGCAAAAAAAAAAGAAAAAGAAAAAAAATCGTTTTCTCGTACGGAATAATTCAACGTAGCGAAAAATACTCGTTTGTTTCTCTACGGCGTTATCGTATATATATTATATTATATATATGAAGTAGAGCTTACAATCGGAATTCGTAATAATCCATGAAACTTTCATCAGTCGTGGATGACGGATGAAGTGGATTGGATGTAAGTATCAACAAGCCGGCAAATAGATTCCCGGCACGTGATATTTTTCTCTCCCGATAAACGGAGCGGGGAAACGAGCAACGATGCCGATGAAATAATAACAGCGGAACCAAATCCGCTGTGTATTCTCGCAATTTCTCAAAGCTCCGAATATTTCCCTCGACTCCGACACACGAGCGTTGTTATCCGTTGCGGAGGCGGCAACGGCGGGTTAATATCGAGTTGTATAACGTTCTACATCCTATGTTTAGCATTTTGCGAAAGTTATTTGAATTCCGCGGTGACCCCATAGTCCCGGGAGAGTATCTTGATGGTTCTGGTACGATCGCAAATTATCTCGCAACTCGCGCCATGCCGCCCAATTAAATCAATTTATGCGTCTTCGGGCATCGCGCACATGATATCTACACGGGGAGTGAGAGCGTAAATTGAAAACGCAAACGCAACCGGCTCTGTCTACTTATGTCATAATTAATTATCCGCCTGTGTATGTAAGGCGCGAATGTTGAAGGTGCACGTCATGCAATATCGCTGAGAGAAAAAGGCGTCGATCTATCCGTGATGCACGTCCGCACTTATTCGGTATACGTATATATGTATACGGGCTATGGGATGTAGAGATATTAAATCGCGATAATACCAGCCGCATGCACTGTATATCAATTTATTATCTGACGCAGGATGGTTATAACGATCGCCTAATCGGTAATTATTAATTAGTATGATTCTAAGCTATAATTTTCAATCACTAATCATTATTTGAAATGGAAACCACGCTTTGCATTAAAAGTGATGTTTTATTCACAGAGCTGACTAATATCTTTGTTAATGAACAAAATCTTACGTACTTATAACGAGAAGCTTGAGTAAATGAACGGGATTGAGGATTTTTAGGAAAACTTTTGCCATCGCCGCCATTTTTAAAATTACACATTCTTTTTTCGGAAACTCGACATGTTACTAATTCCAATTTTTAGACAGACAACCGTATGAAATAAAACCTGAAAGACTACACACGACTGTCAAGGGTTTTTGGAAATGACTTTTTGATTCCGTGAAAAGCTGTATCCGCATCTTTGAGCTTATATTACAGATATTGGATTCAGAGTCCGCTTTTCACAGGAAAATCTGAAAACACACTTGGCTCGAAAAAATTGTGAAAATCTCGAAACACTGATGAAGTATCTTAAGATAACGCGACGCTCAATGATCCAACAACAAAGTGAAATCGTATGAGACGTAAAAATGTAGTCGAGTTCTGATCGGAATGGGATTCAACTCATTTTCACGTCTCACATTACATACAGAGTGACCAACTAACGTTCCAATGATCTGACGCGCATGCGCTGAAATTCCAGAGCAAAAGCATTTGTTTCGTCAGGACGACCAACACTTTTGAGGTTACATACGTCGCGGCGTCCTGTCATCCGAACTTACGACGGTTGGTCAACCTGACAAAACAAATGCTTTTTATCTAGAATCTTAGCGCATGCGCGTTAGATCATTCCACCGATAGCTACTCACTCTGTATGTTTTTGGGTCGAAGGTTCCGAAGTCTGAACTTTTGCTTCGTGCGACTGTGACAATGTCGAGGCTGAGTTCCGGAATCGCTTCGGATGCATGTGGGAAAAATGAAAAAGATCCTTCTAGTGTTGAGATGAACTCGTCACGCTCGAAATGATGCCGCGTGTTGGCGAGGCTCAATAAGTTGTAACGCGGAGGCGACAGAACACTGCCTCAAACCTCTTGTGACGCCAAATTAGTTTTAATGTGTCAATTTACTCGCGATTTAGACACTTCTCGATCTCACGCTTTTCACCTACCTCCCGATCACATCTGGCCCGCCTTTGATCTTTAAATACACAACGCACGCTCCACAAATCAAGAAATGAATCAAATTTTCGCTCGATTAAATTTACCGATTTTTGCTCAACATTTTACCACTCCTAGGTCCCATTCACTGTTATTAACGATCTTGTACACCGCTATACATCGTTTCGGAAAATAAACACCCTCCGATTATTCACCCTGATTTGGCAGAAAATTATCAATCAATATGATTAACGGGAAGAAATGAAAAAATTATTCGAAAGAGAAATCCATACGTTACAATATACAACGATCAAAACTTTTTCCATCGAAAAATGGTAACGTAAATGCAACGCGAACTATTGAATCCGTTTAAAATCAGCAACCGAACCATCGTAACTAAACTCTGCTAAAACGTGAAATTGAAATTAAGGAGGAGACGAAAAGAGTGAAATAAAAATTGCAAATCGCGAGACACGATTTTTTCATTTGATGTTACACGTTATTTGGATTTAAAATTAGTCGCATTTATTATACCGATCACGCAGGAGTTTCTTGTCACGTTGTCGCGGGCTTTGTGCCAAGGTGCAAACGGTGAATCCATTTTCGGCACCAAAAGGTATTTTTATGGGTTTCACGAGTCAGAAAACTCGGATCTTTTTTCCATCCTTTAATACCTATTTTCGGGTTGCACCGGATAAAATAGTTGGATTCTAACAGCCTCTGCAGTACGACATGGAGTTCAGCAAGACGGACGGATCCTATTTTCATAAGACTATTTCGACAAAAAGTACGGTGATTTTTCTTGACATTGTCAAATATTTTTATGAAAAATTTGAAAACTGACAAGCAATTCTCACAAACCATAAACGATTAATTTTTCCAAAATCTGTCCCATACGAATCGTCGAACAGGAATAAGAAATTGTAATATTTTTCAAGAAATGGAGAATTAATGAATCGCGAGGAAAACTTTTCAAGCACAATTTCACTCGAGCCTTGTATAACTGCAGTAAAAACACACGAAGTTCTTTACTTTATTCAGGCCACTTTTTTTCAACTGATCGCGGTCACGTAGTCCGCGGAATCGGTTCGTGCAAAACCTCAGGCACACACGCATTCCAGACATACGTCTCTGGTACGGGGCCTTTTTAGATCAATAAAAATCGATGACCACCAGCTATGGAGAGTAGACAGTGGACCGATTGACACGCGGAGAATCTTTAATACGCCACATGCATTATACGCTTATGTGCAAAAATAAAATGTCAAACATGCTTTAAAGAAAAAAAAAGAAAAAAAAAAAACCAAGAACATTTACCGGCGGCGTTGAGTCAAACAAAAAAATTGTTTACGAGCAATGATGTAAAAAAAAATTTTAGATCACAGTTATATATTGCAGAATTAATTGTTTTGAAAACTTGCGTCATTTTGCGCGAAATGTGAAAAATTTTCTTTAATCGGAAGAAGAGAAAAATTACAAAATACGATTTACTTGCCCGATTGATGGTCAGATATTCACTAGCGATAGACGATTTCAATTTTCAAGTAATAAATTTGTTTCCTTCCCACGAACGTAGAGAAAGACTATCGTACGGAAAAAGTTTACAAGTTCGATACGAAAATATTGTTTAAATAGCTTTTTTAAAAAACCACATATTAATGTAGAAAGAAAACTGACTAATTCCACAAGAATCTTCCAACAAGATCGTATCGCGTGCTCCTCTGTGATTCATGAAGCAGACAGAAGGAATTAGTTCCCGCTACAACGGTTACACATAAAAAGAAAATTCGTTGAATTTGCCGATGAAATATGGCCAATGAAATATTTTGTTGATTGAAATAAATGTGATTTCACTCAATAACCGAAATAATTGTTCGCATCACATTCTCGTTGAATAAAATATCGTTACCTCATTTCTTTGAATAAGAAAAAACAAAAAAAGGCCGTTTTTGATGAAACGAACAAATCTTTATGTATTAAACAAAAATATCCAATATCGATGCTTCGTTTCAAATCGTTTAAACATTATAAAAAATCTAGTAGATTCGTTGTATTTCCCCTCCTCGATGGTTCATTTTATTCATGAGACTGTTATCTACAAATTCACTGAAACACTTTTTTTTCATCACGCTTTCACCGTTGAATATTTAATTTCACAACATTTCACCGATATTGGTTACTACCAACAAATGTGCAGGTGATAATGAATAGACGATTGCAAAAATATCTGTTTCAGTGCAAACTTGTAGAGAATAATATCGTTGAATAAAATGAGTCATCGTGGAGTGAAACTAAACGAATCTACTAGATTTTGAACGACTTTGAAACCATTCAAAACGAAGCATCGATATTTAAGCTTTTGTTCACAATTCCAATATTTTACGTTCTTTTTGTAATTTTTATTACTTTAAAAAAAATCACCGTTGCTTACGAAGATAATAATTTGATAAATACTCAACGTACAACGATCTCATAATAAAATTACTGAAAAGTCTCGCTTTTCAGCCAAACTGTATTACAAATATACGGCTGCATTCTAAATTTGATTAACTTTATCCAAAGTCCGTGATTCTTCATCTCGTAGCCTAACAATAAGTCAGGAATATTCCGGATGGAGTTTGGGACATCCTTCATTTTGCGGTTACATAGATTATTCTTCAAATTCGATTAATCGATCGTCTCGATTATTTTCCCCCACAATCGGATTTTTTCACCTCAATGAACGACACAATAAAATATCAATTAATGTGATTAAAGTATCAATCATTATCATTGTCTTACTTACTAAGTATCTGTTTCATATGATTAGTAAAAGATAAATGAACATTATTACCTGAAATTGAAAAATATTTTGACTGAAACTATAAATCATCAAAAAACTTTACCGCCTTCAAGACTGCGTAAAATAATTTACATTTTTGTTTCAAAAGCACCATTTCAAAAAAAAAAAATACAAAACAATTCATTAACCGAGTAATTTTTACCGATCTAATCGAAACTGAGAAAAATTGAGTAAAACAGGTATCGTTAAAAAAAACTGTTTGAATATTGTTGGAGTTACGAAAAACAAAGTACGCCTAACCATTTTGTGCTTTTTCAGTAATTGCAACGTAAAATCAGTTTGTTCGGTTTACTCTGCTTTTTTAGTTGAACAAGGCTTCAACGTCAATTTATCGTCGCACAAGGATTAAATTTTCGCAACAGTTGGAAGAAAATATAGTAACATCGATCGTAATGATAAAGAATAGTAACGAATACTATAGTCTTTCCGGTAACAGCTATAAAACTAATTTTCATTCTCTACCTAGAACTGTATTTTACGATTGTGGTAAAAAATGAAAATTGTTAATAACCGAGCGATAACCGTAACTAAAAATTTCTCTCATTGGAGTCAGGTTCGATTATTTTTTTCCACTCTGTTAATCGATGCATCCGATTATTTTCAGCTTAGCGGCCATCGCTACGGCTGTCAGGGGGAGCCACCTGAATAACCATATTAATAATTTCTGTTTCGGTTAAGGAGTGCCGCCATACGCCCGTCAACGAGACGTCGACCCTAACTGATCGAATGGCGACGCCTCGGTAGTCGGAGGAATCAGTCACGCCGCCGCCTCTCTCAGACTTCGTGCCAACCTCTCCGAGTCATCCGGGCGTGATAAAAATTCCTTGGGAATTGGCCAATTTTAAAAAATTGCGGAGGACGAGACCCGGCCAACGTTACGTGGATTATAACACGAAGACGGATATTACATATTAGGCTGGGGCGATGATGACTCGAGGAAATTAGCGACGACGTGAAGCGAAGGTCGCTTTTCTAACATCTCTCTTATGTAAGGACGTGCCGGTCACCGAGGGGGGGAAAAATTTGCGAAACGTTGTTCTTTTAACACGTCTGAAAGTCTGCCCGTAACTGTTTTCCGAGCGTTATTTATAGTACCGGGAGTATTCGGTGAAACTCAACGCTCGACGCCTGCGGACAGGCAACCGAAGTTACCAATTACTTTTCGAATATTAGATATGTTGTTTGTGTTGCCTATATGCAGGCGTTCGGCCGTCAGTTTCACAGAAAACTTCGAGTACGTGCAACGGAGAAACGCTATCGCTGCAGATAGAGAAAAGCGTTATTTTGTTTTTCAAGAAACATATTTACAGTCTTTGAAGATCAATAAGATTCATGTAACAGGTGCGGTCGAAACGAAACAAGTTGTAAACAGCGGCTCAAGCTCAATAATTGAATCAAGTATCTAGACAAATTTTCATACGTGAAAACTGTCACCTTGGTATGGAAAAAATTGAAAACCGTTAATTTAACACTGATACAGTTTAATAATTAATGATACGAGACAACTTGAATTACCGAGGACCTTTTTCTAAAGACGATTAATTCGTTCAATTAACAATAGCTTGCTTCGTTTGTAAACGTCAAGGCAAATGTATTTCACACGAATCATCGAACGTTCTACGTTGGTATACAAATTCTTTGATTCCGGGCAATTGAGAAGCTCAATAAAAATTTGAATTTTAGACTATTTGTAGGTATAATATATGTGATCCACTTTCAAACGAAATAAACTATGGTTGATTAAAACTGGATATTCGGAACAGTTCTTATCTTTATCGAAAAAGGGCAGAATAGTAAGATGTTTGAAAAATTGTTGCTGCTGTTGAGCTGAGAATTCGTTATTTCCCTGTTTTTTGTCTTTTTTTTTCAATTTGTTACTCTATATTAAAGGAAGATTGTTTTCACCAAACCAGCCTTGATTAACCTCATTTGCACTTGTTGAGTCCACTCCGTAATTCTTTTGTTTGTTCATTGTTTTGACTTATACATCCTTGATAATTATTGAAGTTTGACGTTCTTTCATTGTGGATTTTTTTTCCCCTGCCTAAATTTGTGAGAAAATTTTAAAAAGAAAGTTGAATCCCGAAGGGTGTGAGGCGAATGAGTTAATGGGGGACGCAGACATCGGAAACCTAAGAATACGAAGAGATTTTCGACGAGACAGTGCTCGATGCAAAAAGGTTACGCCGGTATTGTGAGTTCCTTCTTTTTCCTCCATTTGCCGGTTATTCAAAGCCCTTAATGCTCTCTGCGATCAAATACCGATCTAGGCGGTGTCGAGTTTGAGTCTGCTCGAAAAAATCGAAACGAAAAAAATTAATAATCATAATTCGTCGAATTAAATTCATTCGAAACGGGAGAAGGAAATTAAACACTGCAGAAACGGTGAATTGTTGTTAATAATAACTTTGGAGAGGCCGGATTGTTCTAAATTTCTAAAAGATTCATTTAAATGAAATAAGAGAAAAATAGCAACGTGATGCCTTTAAGGTTAACAATCAAGTTTCATAAGATGAACTCGAATAGCTTCTGCAGTTTACATTTTTAAATCTGTGTATTTTACTCTTGTATAAGGGGCCTGGATACATTTTGGCCACCTTTAACAACTGAAATTTTCAAACACCATTTCCTTAAAAATTTATCGTCGAGCGTATACGTGTACGTACGTGTTGCATATATTTCATCGAGTACAAGTATGCGTATAGTAGAATTCGTTGACATTTGACGTGACTTCTGGGACCGCATGGCGTTATTCTTGGACCGAGTCTCGTAATCAGAGCTTAATCTGAAAACAAAAAGACGTTTCGAGTCTGAGCGTCTCCGCTGCCGGGATTCTAACTAGTTTATGACTTATTGTGCCTTTCACTTGTCTCACGGAATGTTTGCTTTAATTGAAACTGAACGCGAGTGATCGCTTATTTTTCGTTCCTTTATTATACGTTAGATAACCAAGAATTCGAGAATCTTATACAACTAACAAAATTGTCCCGATATTGATTTGAACAGCTAAGAAAAATCGAATAACAATTTTGAAAAAAAAAAAAAAAAAAAACATCGCGTCAGGTGAGTAGAAAAAATCATACGAAATTGTATTTCAATAATTTAAAACGGACAAATTAAGTGCGTCAATAATGGTAAACGATAACGAGAATTGGAGCTGTTATAATTTCTCTTGCAATTGTACAACGAACAGTGTATTTGCCAGTTGATTGAAATATGTCTGTCGACGTCAAGGATTTCAATTATTATTAATGTCACATGACCATTGACCCTTATTATCTAATTTTCTCCGCATGCACGTTTATTACGGACTCGCAGTGCTTGTTGCCGATAAAATGGTATTATATCGCTGATCTTAATTACATCAGTGTTGTTGCACGTTGATCGAGTCTCATCGGTCGGTTATTTCTCAAACTATGAGTTAATCCGAATAAAATACAGCCGTAGCGGCGATACAAGGCAGTTTTTTCAAACAACCTAATGCCATTTGCCGAGCGTAAAAATCTGTTTCCTGTTGACATCAGCTTAAAGGAGAAAAAAAAAAGAACAAGCATCAGATTAGAAACGAACGTTTAATTGCCTGCAGTGTGAGTCTGTAATATAACAAACACTGTTTACATTCCCGCTTAATTGAATAAATCTTTTCAATCTGTTTCTGCTGTTCTTCCTTTTTTTTTTCTTTTTTTTGGTGTCGAAAACACTTTTGCAGAGTAAAAAGAAAAAGGTACACGGCTGATTAAAAATGTTTCGAAAATACGTGCAATTATAACTTGAGATGGATCAAATGCGGTGGAAAGTACAGAATTTTTCATGAACAAATAAATCTCTCTCGAAGCCATTGAAACTATAATTCGACTAATGCGGAGTAAAAACTTTACTTGCCGAAAAAAAAAAAAAAGAGATAATCGAGGTCGATAATTCTTTCGCGGTCAAAGCTCAGAACGTTTAATTGAGTTATAACGAAAGATTGACTGTGGTTCGAATTACAATTTAGATTCGAATCAAGTGAAGTGAGGATTAGTTTAATACATCTCGTATCGCAAAAATATGATAACTCATCTTTATAAATAACTAATATTTGCTCCTTCTCAAAATGTATCATTACTGTAGCGTTACAGAAGCCGCAGCTCCACCAATTAGTGATTAAAATTTGAAACCCGTGTATACGATACAACGAATTTACTTTTGAGAGTGATGTCGATGAAAAATCCCCAGATTTCTGCCAAACGTCACATCGATGTAATTTATTTATTTTTATTTTTTCTGTACCGAACGATAAATTTCCTCCCATGCAGAGTTGCAATGCGGCTGTGTTACGAGGAGGGGATGGTGGAGTCCGGCGGAATAAAGATATGAGAATAATTGTTCGTTTGACCTTTTGGTTAAGTGCGTCGCAAAGAGGGTCTATATTGCGACATAGTGA
Organism: Neodiprion lecontei; assembly: GCF_021901455.1. Classification (NCBI taxonomy): domain Eukaryota; kingdom Metazoa; phylum Arthropoda; class Insecta; order Hymenoptera; family Diprionidae; genus Neodiprion; species Neodiprion lecontei. The sequence goes on along the minus strand of NC_060264.1, from coordinate 9,262,330 downwards.
TTTAAAAAGAAGGGTCTATCCTTTCAGCGGCGCCAGACTACAGCGAGACGACGCCAACGACGTCGACGCGACGCCTCAACGTCGGCCTGACGTGCCTGACTGACGTTAAGGCATATTGGTCAAGTGGTGTAAAGTATAAAACGTTTTACTAGGCTTCGGGGCGATGCTATACTTGGACCTCGCTACGCGGTCGCCGATTCTCAATAACTCTAGGATGTCCGAACGGAGCTTTTTCAAGCTTTTAACACGTACGTAACTTTGTACGAATCTTGGCGATTTTATTTACGGTTGAATGGATCGATAGTTGGGAAAAAAGTGTTAAAGAGAGATCCTTCACCAAATCTTCAGAAATTATGGCGGAGACTAATGAAACGAATAATCTCTACTTGTGATAGAAATGGTTATCTGCAAATTCAAATGACTCAAGAGCTGAGATATAATTGCAAGAATTTTAAAAAAGTTTTTGTAGTTAGAAAGTTCAGACTGATTACAAGCTTCAGTGCTCAAGTCGGGTAATCTTAGGGGAAATAGGGGGGGTGGTGTTAGAGTTCCAATACTTTTTCATACTATTGACCAAATACGGTGGAGCTTCGGTTGTACGTTTTTCAAGGGGTATGAAATGAAGTGAAATACCTAAATATTTCAAACTTTCGTAATTGGTAAAAAAATTTATGATTTTCAGCGGTTTTATAAGTATCATCTTGCCATATTTGCATTCACCTCTATATAGCGAAATCGATTAGTATTATTAATTAGAGAATTTCGCTGCAGCGCGCGGCCGTTTTAGGTTAATCCGTTGATGGTAAGTAAAGAATCTTCCTGTAAATGAGGTGCTGACCCAAACTTGTCGGAACATGTTTGGGACAGGAATAAGCCCATGTATCAAGCTGCGCCATCGAGCGGTGGATAAGCGAAACATTAAAACGCGCGCATTTTTGTTTATGAAAAAGAAAATTTTAGGGGGGTTTTAGGAGGAGATTGACTACTTTAGGGTACATTTACGGGAAACGTTCAGTTTTTGATACGATTTTAACGGCTTTGAGGTTATTTCACTTTTGCAAGTACGGTACAGCAGATGTTACATCAACAATTATACACTTGCGCATTATTACTGTACTATAATGTAAGATTATTCGAAAAATTTTCAGTCGATTTGTGAAAATCTGACCAGTAAGCAAAATGAGCCCAAAAACATTTGAATCGGATAAAAAACAATAAACTTTTATCATTTTTAAACGATTTTTATTATTTCATTTTCACAAATTTTAAGTGAGACGAGATGGATCTCTTCATCCTTAAAGCCAACGCGATCTTCAAATTACACAGCCCTCCATGATGTTGTAGACTTTCGGCTTGCCAACAAAAATATCAACATTTCGCTCCGTAGCTAGTTAATGACGCACTCATCGTGAAGTGCGATTAACGCGTGAAATAGCCATTTTTTTTTTTTCGAAAATAAGTATACCTATATGATGAATAAATTCGATCTTCGAATGAATAATTCCATCGTAAGTTTACTGAAATTTTTCACGATTCCCTGGAGAGGGAGCTATATTCATAGCCTGAAATAATCGCGAATTTGAAGACGTAGAAACTGAAGTGTTAGATCATGCGCAGAATGATCAATGGATCTACGAGGTGACTCTTCAAGTCGTGAGTCTTTTCTTCCTTGTATGCATAGAAACCATTAATCTACGTTATGGAACACGTCTGCACATTTGTATGTCATCATGAGTAATTCCAATGCACGAGAGCAGCGTTATAATTTATAAAGTGGAATTTAATTCCGTCAATCTGTCCCAAAGCGACTATATCTGGTATGTTGTTCGCTAAAAAACTCCGACAAACGTCTCTACTTGAAGTGGGACTATTTATAATTATATCAATCGTCAAGCGCGAGAACGCTGTTTCCGATTAATAAGGGAAGAAAAATATTCTAGTCGACGTGTCAATTTATACCGCCGAATCGGAATTCCTTGACGATACTTCGAGCGGGTCGAAAAAGTGTTGACGTAAAAACGTGATAAGACAAATGTTTAAAAAGTCTCACTGAACTTGATCGACTTCGATCTAACTCAAATAGTCCCCGTCATACGTTGAGAAAAAAATAATTTTAACTGTAAAACAATTGATCAAGCTAATCAACGGCATCAGAGAATTCACGTTATTCATCCGATTTTTTTACACACGAATCCATATCGCGATTTGTCCGATTCTGATGAAAATTTGTACGTCATTTTATTCGTAAATGAATTTCTAATAATATCGATAATAACAACAACAACAACAACAACAATAATAATGTATGTTCTGCTAAAACATACGAGTCCATCGTCTATAAATAATACCGATTGTAATTATAATTTTTTTTCTTACGAACCGATGATCTCAGAGAAAAATGTGACTCATTGTCAGACAATTCGTAAAGAATTCGCGTATGAATAAAATGAAACTGTTTTCTATTAGGATTTGACGAACTGTGCAGATTCTTTCGTGAACAAAGTATTAAAACAATGTGATTTCTGTCAGGTTGTTAATTAATGAAAATTAGGTGTTTTTAAAGTGAAAATTTAGTGATCTGACATTTTTCTCTGCTGATCGCAGTGACTTTTGTGATAAAATATTTGAATTTGACCATAGTTGCACTTTTCGAACCTTTGTCTTGTCGGGTAATTTTGTTTTTCCCCCTTTGAACGCACGCTTTTCGCATGAGAGAATTTTAACGAGAGAATTGCCTATAGAACGTACGTATACATTGGGTATCAGGTATACGTACGTAATATAAGTGTAGAAATGGATAATATAATGTAAGCGCGTCGCGGCGCCGGCGCCACGCGTGTTTGGTCTCGGTCGTGATGTATTTATAGTATTATTATAGTATGTTTACGCGACATGACACAGATTCCCCTACCACCACCAATTCTACGAGGGATAAACGGGCCCCGAATCACTTTCCCCACTTACACTACTCTCTATTCTGTGTATAAACTATATTGTAATATACATATATATATACCGAATCTAGATCGTGAGATACTGCCGATGAGACGAAAAAGGTAAATACCTATATTAGTAAGAAGGTAAAGAAATGGAAGAAAAAGTTATACACGCAGGCACGCACGCAGAGAAACAGAGATAGATAGACAGACAGACGGACAGATAGATAGATAGATAGATTCATCATATATATTGTTCCCCAGAATACTTTGGGGCAATGCGAATATATAGACAAGTATAACCCACATTAAGAAATTAATCTAATAATAGTTGTGATTGCTGATTAAAAAAATAAGCAACAAATAAAAATAAAAAATAAATAATAAAATTAAATTAAAATAAACTAATAAGACGAAATGAAGTAATTGTAGAAATAAGTAGAGAGAGAGAGAGATACTTGCAAACTACTTTGTACGAGTATATTGGCCGATAACGAAAATGCCGCTCGTTTGTTGAGATATTTAGATATTATTCGCGACCTTGTCGTCTTTTGGTAAGGAAAAACTTCGTCGTTTTTTTGTTCATTTGTTATTCATCGAGAACTTGTATGCTTTATACCTCCGGGTTATAATTTAATTATCGAACCGATTCTGATTCGAATCGGAGAATGGATCCCTACCTCTCGGGGTTGTAAAGATCGATCTGATTCTCTCCTTTGCGTCTAACTTTAAGTTCATGTAGCAGCCTTACTTAAGGAACTCCGATCCGTGCGACCAGCTGATCGTAAGAGCATCTTTTTTTTTTTTAATTTACGAAATTATTGGAATTCCTAATTTCGTTTAGCGGCCTCGATATTGTAAGAAAACGATCTCGCTATGGATCATTTTACTCCTCATTTTATCCAGAATTGCGGAAAGTATCTCATCTATGCACTTTTTCGCCCCGGAAATGCTGGAAATATGGAAATAGTGACACTTGTCAAAAAACCACACATTTTTTTGACGATTTTCAAAATATCAGTAACTTTCCTGAATTTAATTACGATTCATTTGTTCATTTAATATAAGAAGAAAAAGGCTGAGTTCGCTCGGTCGGTAAAGGTATAACTGCTACATTACCTTAAGCCTACTTCTGTCATGTGTCGTATCACAAAAAAAAATCAGGTTTAAAGACTCGATCAAGTATTGCCGATAGGTATGGGTAGTAGATAAGACTCAATAATTGTGTATCTGTAAACTGATAACAGTTATGAAATATACATACTTGTGTCCAACGGCACCATTTATAAGAAAACTTACGTCGAATAGTGTAAATATTTTTGTAACAACCTGAAATCATTGTCAAGCTATTGCACAAATATATACATATACGGGGAAATAATGGATCGGAAGAACAGTAACTGCAGCATTAAAAAAAAAAGTGCCCAGTGATTCGGTATTCCAAAGTTCTTTGTCAATTGTTTTTCTCTACGCTGCCTGAGAGGAAATTGTTTTAATCAAATCTCACGCGATTAATTTCACTGGCACCGTTTGAACCTCTGCTGAATTATCGTTGTTATTACTGTACATAAAATTGAATTTTCCGTGACTTTAACAATTCTTGTAATCTCTGGAAGAGATATAATAACATATAAGAGAATGTGCCGATGAATAATTTGTATCACGCAAAACTAGGCGTGTACTATATACTAATTAGCTGTTTGTCGCGCCGATATAATTATAATAGAGTTGCAGCTTCCTTATCTATAATTACTTGCGGATAAGTAAAATAGCGAATTCTTGTGTTTCGGTCGTTATACGCTTACAGTACACACATTTATATTGTACATCACACACTTATGTGACACAAGAGTAAACCGCGATAACGCGTAGCCACTTAGGAAAATGGGCTGTAGTATTGTGTAACAAGTGTAGGTGTAACAGCGTCTTTAGAGACTGTAACGTGGAAGAAGCAAAGCTGTCTGCAACTAATGTACGCTTGGGGACAATGAATCTGAGACGGCCAATTATTTCCACTAGACAGTTATGTTGGCAACGCAGAGAAACTTACAGCGCCGCGGTCGGCCGAGCGCGAAACTAACTCAATCTCAATAAACGTAACGTAACCCATGACCGTAGAATCTAACCTTAGAATACCGCGGGGATAATTACTTGTTGGATTGACACGTCAATTCTAAGGTTAGATTCGAGGGTCATGGGTTACGTTACGTTTATTGAGATTGAGTTTGTGAAGCGCTCGGCCGCCTGTGGCGCTGTAGGTTTCTCTGTGTTGCCAACGTAACTGTCTAGTGGAAAAAATTAACCGTCTCAGATTCATTGTCCCCAAATGTGCATTACATGTAAGTAGTAAGTACTGGGATTATCGCTTCGCATTGTGTCATCTGGTGGGAAAAAATCAAACTAATGCAACGAGGCTGAAAGCTGAAAGTTTTCCGTGTATTTTTGCGTCTGGATGATAAAACAGATATATTATTGATTACGTTTCATTAATTTATGTAACATAAGTAATTCGGAATCTCAAAATCAGGATTTCCGTACGTTAAAATTAAGAACATAGGTTATCTGGTGATAAAATGTCGCCGACAACCAGGCTCTGACGTAATGAGGACATTTTTCTATCAAGTTACTTCTATTTTGGATACGGCGCCGTATAATATTCGTCTGAAAATTGGAATCCATCAATATACGTATAATAATAATAATAATACGAGCGTACGTTTAAGCGTTTTATATTTCTGACGCAGAACGCTGCAGTTTGAGTCGTGAAAAATTTATACACCTTGTAAACGTCGCTCTGTACGATAAAATAACCACCTAATATTGTTCTTTGGGGAATATGGACTGCACACAAGCACCGAAGAAACAACAACAGCCCTCGACTATTCGAAAATATTCTTTCAACGTGTTCTATTATAAACCGGAAAAGAGAGGAAAAATTTTAACCACGAAGTCCGATAGAGAGAAATTTCTTGCCGATTTCCGGTTTCAATGAAACGATCTCACCCACTCAACGAATATCTTCCAGGAATTCGTTCAAGTGGTGAATCGATTTTTAGAACCGAAAATGGCGCGTGGCTATGTCTCATCCAAATTTCGTGCGAATTGGTCGATAATAATTCATAGGTAATGGATTCACAAGTGTGCAGGGCAATCTCGAGTGTGATGATCGAGCCTGAAAAGACATTTGATAAAAGTTGAACCGGATGTTGGATTTCGGAAGTATACATTTTTCAAGTGGAGAGATTCAGTAAACCTGAAACGTAAAGTGAGAACGAAGGACGCTACGCATAATTTAGAACAGAATTTTGATTTGGAAACTTGACCACATCTGCAAAACGTCGTTTTCTTTATAAGATTTACAATTTCCATTCACCAAGCCAAGAACATTTAAAATAACACAGTCCCGACACGTTTTGGTTACTCGACGAAAATTCAACTTACTTGGTTTGCGTCAATAAGTGAAAACCAGTAGCAGTGTTCATCCGCAATCGAGGATATTATACGTATAGCGAGATGAGAGTAAAAAAGTATGATTCTTTGTCTAAGTTCTACTTGACATTAAGTTTAAATTGGAAATGTTAACACCACGAAACGTTGTCCAACAATCAGAGTTTTGCAAATTTTAAAATCACTTCAACAGAGTCGAGTTTCCGAGATATGAGTAAATTTTACTTTAGTACGATTTATAGAATTTCAGACAATTCTGAATCATTTTTTTTTTTAGTGACCATATCCAAAAAGAATAAACGTGCCATCATGTTCTGATTAGAATTAAAAGGCTCGGGTTCATTTTGAACCCAGAACCCTATATTTTACAGTTTCAAAAATTCATGACCTTTTTCGACAAAAGCTTAGTCGATGTCGGCTGGTCTTTGTAACCAAAAGCGCAAGAAATTGTTCACCTTCATTATATAAATTTAGATTCAAGAACACACAGCACTGCTTCGTTTCACAAAAATAGTCAGAAATTGAACAACACCATTTCCAAAAGTTAGCTCAACTGAATTTACGAAGCATAGTTGAAGTCTGAAAACAATTTATAAAAAAAAAACTCAAGTTTTTCTCTGTGATTCAGTGCAATTCCCCGACTAATCCCGATTTTTCCAGTCTGTCGCCACCCCGATAATCATAGCTGGAAATTTTTCTACGCAAAAAGTTCGCATCAAATGCCAACTACCGGAATGACGTTCGCGTACATCATAACGTTAAGACATGAGATAATCTCGGAAGTGGCTCTAAGGTGGCTGTAGGTGCGTTCAGGCTTCAATAAACATCAAACACTTCTGTTTATCGTCGCGGTCGTGCCAAGAGATTTGTTTATCAAAAGGATGCGAACGCTCTTAAAATAATGACCATTAGATCATTACGGCTTAATGCGACCGATCAAATCGGCCGAAGAGGCGATCGTAAAGCTGCGCAGGAAAACTCAGGGGTGTTCTCAGGCTTAAAGAAGACCCCTGGATTTTCAAATCCGATTCAAGCATGAATACGCAACCACATAATTATACCTTGGCAAAATTAGCCACGGATCGTCGCATCTGGATCATTCACTACCGTTGCATGTTCCTCCGGTTCTCTTCCCTTTGCTTTGCTCTCCTCTCCTCTCCTCTCCGTCACTTCACTTCGCATCACCTCTCACTCTCTCGGCTAGCACTCTATGTATGTGCCGGTGCGGCATACCTTTGAACTGCTCCCCAAAATACCCCTGGGGTTAAATATACCAACTTTACGTTACAACTCGGGACGCTAGTCGTAGTTCAAACTCACCTCTCTTTCACTCTCGTCTCTCCCTCCCTCTCTCTCTCCCTCTCTCTGCTTTGACTGCAGTCAGAATCAACTGCAATCGATTCAATTCACTCTCTAGTAATTCAGATAACGCAACATTTCGCCGTTGTTTCAGTTTATTAAAAAGCACACAAATGACACGTAGATCCATCAAGTTATTTCCCCATCGGTATTTGGATCAAGGTAACAAATATTAGACCTGTTTCCTCGTTTCAAAGATTCGTTCGGTCTTCAGTTTACAGCTCAGACTGCTTTCGTACTACTTGTGCAAACGTGCGGTACGTGTTTTAAAAAAATTCGAGAGAGATTTTAAGCACGGGTCAGAGTTTGTTCAACCTCTTTGTATCGACAAACCCAGAGGCGTCTGAAATAGATTTACTGCACGTCTATCAGCCGGAAGTTGATTTATTTCGCGCCTATACTAACCCGACATTTGGAGAAAGAGTATTTTCTCCAACATTTCCCTATAGCACAGTACGTTTCTTACAAACTAGGCAAAACGAGTCTCGTACCATCCAACAGCGTAGATACGAAATATACAACAGACGCATAATAAATTTCCGCGCTCATGTTTCGCGGTTTGCCGGGATTTACAAGTTAGCAAGTACAACTTAGAAGAAAAAAAGAAATATCCGGTCGTTAATACGTCTAAGAATATCTTGAATGGTGTATAAAATATACACCTTGTATCCACATAGTCGACGCGGCAACGAGGCCTGAAATAAAAGTACAACTTGTTCATCCTGGCGAATATAATTGCAAATTCGCGTTTCTCTAGTGAGCGTGCAGAAAATTCGCAAAATCTTTCCACGCCTGTTCCACGGAAGATTCGATTCGAATTCATAATGTATATCGCCCATGAAACACAGTACACGGCACGATGTTGTATACGGGCGAATATTATTATAACACGTAACGCAGCATTCATGGAAAGTTGTAATCTTACGTAATATTTGTCTCAAGTCGCACATAATGAAAATAAAAATTTCTGTACATATATATGTATAATATGTAATGATATCCCGTCGTCGGTAGAAACGCACGTGTATTAATTAGCCACCGTTATACATGCAGCCTTGTTTCAAGTTGAATGTTTCTCTTTTCATACTGTCACTTAATAATTAATACTTTACGTTCAAGGGAGCTGCGGCAATTACAGGTACTTAGCACCGATAGGTAGGTATGTATAATTTCTTCACGGATCACGGGTCCGCTTACTTGTGTATAGGCATATATTATACATCGAGAAATGCAAATAGGAAAAAAAAATTTGAAAAAATAAACAAGTCACAATAGGTCTTAACGTAATATAGCGAGAAAGAATTCATTTCTGTTATTTTTTTTTTCTTTTCATCTTGTTTCAATACCTATTACAGCTCAGGATTGTTGTTATCATTATTAATAGGACAATTTTCAACAATAAATTACACTGTCTTTAGAAATATAAACTTTTGCAGAAACCGGTTGTAGAACGACACCGAAAAATCGTATAATAACGTCGAATCTGGATATAAAAATCCTCACTTATACTATACGCACAGAAATTGTACAACATATTTGCATGTATTTTGTTTTAATCACACATTCGGTTATAAGTATTCGATTAATTACATTTTAGTGCGTGTAAAAAAGAACATTATACAGACATTAAAATCGTAGATTTTTGCTAGTTTCATCGAATATTTCGCATAACATGCGTAGACTCATAATATGCGCGTCACGGTGATTTGATGTTTTCTTCTGTTTTCTTTCAACTAAATCGGCTCTTGAACAACGCTACAGATAACAAACCGTGTAACTCAATGTCGATAATTAATACCTGTGACATTTGCGACATCGCGGCATCGTGAGATTTGACGATTTCACGGAATATTTGATCGCGGTATCAAGTTTACTCGACGAATGATTTTAAAAAGTTATTACCAATAAAACCGAAATACTTCCTTCGGCAGATAAGATTTTCTCCAAACATCGCTGTACGTTTTTCTTATATTTGTTTCTTCAAGGAATATGAGTTTTAAATACATTTCGGTGAATATTTTTATGAATTTTTTTTACGACTTTTATCAACCAACTTTATTGGAGAAAAAAATACCATTACATGTGTGGTTAAAAATTTCACCGATACATACCTTGTAAAGTGTGATATTTCGCGAAAAATTTCGAAATGTCTACTATTTTCGTAGAAATTGAGACAGAAATTACTGACAGCTAAAATTTCCTGCCAGAATATTCCGATTATGTAAAAAAACACCGAGAAATTTGTGGAGAAAAATTGGTAATTTACGAAGCAGATGCCGTCAATTACTGTTTTGATATTAGCAGGTGCTGATGATACTCGGACGTGTAATAAATCAGACAATTGGAAACGAAAATGGAGATGAGGCTAAGCAATATGGCGGCGAGAATTGGTCTATCCGTAAATTGTATTTGTACAATTGCGTGAATACGAAAGTACAGAAAACTCAGTGCAAGCTGTGAAGCTTTAGTAATTTCGTAAAGAATCGACATGTCGCAAAAAATACGATAAAAAAATACTTTTAAAACTAAATATGGCCTAATCGGAGTAACGCATTATTTTCCCACCAGATGTCGCAACAACGTATTTTCGTTCTCAACAGCGAATCGACGTCAATTGTCGAACACACGACCCTCGGTAGTAGCGAAATTATTATATTCAATTATCCCAAAAACTTGCAATTGAGAAATATAATCACTTGTTCTTATTAGTCATCATTTCCATCTAACCGTTCGAAATTTCACAAACATGTTCGTGAATAAATGAATTATTATTATTCCGAGTAACTAATGCGGTCATTCTTCTGTAGACGGAAAACAGTCTGCGTGTAATTCAATGCAAAAAATTTTTCTCGTCGTCAATATTATTGCTGCTGTGATCGTTGAGGGAATATCCGTGATATATACAAGATAATGTAATTTCTTGGTTTTGAAAATCGTGTTCCACTAATCGTAAGTTACGTCATAACTAGATCTGTGTTTTTCCCGTTCGTCGACGTAAACAAAATGCATGACAAAATCTCGTTAATCACTTCATTACAGTACGCGGAAAATGACAATACTGAGAATATCTTTATAAATACATTCCATGTGTTAATTAAAAAGGTAAACTATATGGAATAAAACCGCAATTTGTGCAGTGAAGACACAACAAACGGAACATAAAACGCTGTCATCTTTACGTGTAATAGTTAATTATATCCGTTCGTTTCCACGTGTGGTAATAAGTAGATACGAACTGTAAAAAAAATCGCGAGCGAATTGAATCGTCGAGGGTGCCAAGAGTGTTTCGACATATATAAATGATATAATACGAGGAAGATGGCCGAGGACTGCAGCATGGTTGCAAGAGTCGATAAATCGTGCGTCAACATCGTATAAGCAGCATGTGTTCAATTTTCAACGAGACCTGCTAAGCTTCGTCCTACTCCTCGGATTTTCCGTAATAATTTAGTGCCTCGTTAGAAGATGATCTACGACGAAAGAGATCCCGGTTTTCCGGGTCTGTCAGCGAACTTCTACCAGTTATACATATAATGCACCTCTCTATGTTTACTTTAGATCTCTCACCTCGACAAAATAATTCTCGGCTCAACCAACTAACGAGTGACGGAATATTGTTGGCCAAAATTGATACTTTTAGACGAATTTCACTACAAAGTATAGTCGGAGATTGAGTATTTATTAAATCAGACTTCATGAATGCCGAAACACTGTCACTTGTTGATTCATCATCGATATCGGTGAAATTTTATGAAATTAAATATTCAAACTGTACCGATATCATACAAAATAGTACTTCAATTTATACAGAAAATAGTATTTTTAATGATATCCATCGCAGGGTGAAACCTGTCGTATTTGAAACGAAGCATCTATACGTTTACAAACTGTAATTTATAATTCCAGTAGTTTCAATTTTAGTATTTCTAAACAGATTTTCGTAGCATACGATTACACTAACGTCTACGACTATTTCGTAATAAGTTACTTGAAAAAAAAAATTTTCAATTATCGGCTAACCAATCCCCTATAAATGTAAAAACGTGTAACATATAGTCGAAATAAAAATATTTTCCGAATACGTATCCGTCGGTTTTACAAGTGGATATAAAGTCAGGGCGACTGCAGTGATGTCTCGCACACCTGCATCGTGTGTGCCAAAGATTGTATTGTTATGCATAGATATGTGGCGCGATTTATTGTTGCAATTTATTGCACCGTATATCGTCTCTCGCGCTGATGTTACGGCAGCCGATCGCCGTTATCGCTCGTTGTTTGTACTTGTCCTGCCGCATTATTGTTATACTATAATACACACTTTTCAGGGTATGTACAGCTGGCAGGTTACACACACACACGCACACACTTGACTTGCGTAAACAAACCCGTGTTACATTAATACTCGGGGCATGCCGGTGTTACACATTCGACGCTATCACGCGTATCATGCAACACGCATGCCCCTTCCACGGGTCTGGAAACATCAAATATATACGTGCAAATACGGACATGTATGTCGGGGGAGGAGAGGGGGGGAGGGAAATCCAATGACATAACGGCGCCGAGGATATTTCAATATTTCGACAGATATGTCGGTGGTGAAAAATTTCGAAGAAAAAAAAAGCATACGCGCGTTTAATTATACGTGATGCATTGATTAATTTTTCTTTTCGTATTATTTGCGTTCGTTTCTTTCTTACTCTAGAGAGTGACAAAGGCCTTTGCACTGAAAAAAAATGGGGGGGGGGGGGGGGGGGGGGTAATAATGATTTTGATATATGTTATTTAGTTCCGGATCCCGATGAAAATTCCGAGTCAGCTCGGTCCGCCATCTTGAATAAAAGGTACAAAAAAAAAACTGATTTTTTTTTCGATATAATTCCTGAACGGTTGAACCTACGACAAAAATATGCAATGCAAATTTGAAGACGAGTAAATTCTCTGCATTTTTTGTACGAACACTTTTTTTGTAAGTCCGATGTGTGACAAGTTGTGTAGAAAAAACAACCAATGTAGGGAATTTAGTCTTCTTCAAATTTGTACCGGACATTTTTGTCGTGAGATCGACCGTTGAGGAATTATTCCGAGAAAAATAATTTTTTGTACCTTTAATACAAAATGGCGGACCTCCTCCCCAAAGGTTAATAACTTGGATTTTTCATCGGGGCCCGGAACGGAATAACATATATCTAAATACTACCCCATCTTTCGTAGGACAAAAAATCCCTATTGACTGGAGTAAAAGACTCTGGAATGAAAGAAATACGTATAGTATAGATTTGTGCAAGTACGGTACAAAAGATGAATGTAGGGTTTCTTTAATGAGCCTAAATACATTAGAATCGGATGAAAAACATTAAAGTTTAAGTGTTTGGAATATTTTAACGATGAAACGGTTACCCGAATTATTGATATCTCAGCTAATTGTGTTGTTCGGATTAGCTTAGAATTATTTCTATTACATAGTAAGGATGAATTATTTCACTCGTATTTCATGCACCATCGTTATTGGCGCAAAGAACAATGCTAAGGGATTTTTGTGCGTTTTTTAAATCTCTATTCCTAACTTTTAAATCTCACGGTACAGTCCATTGCATGTGCCTGGCACCTGAGGGATCACGATGGAGGATGAATCAAGTGGGAGGTATTAATATACGTGCCGATAATTAGACCAGTTGGAAATGTCAACAGATTTCGCAATACTGCGGTACAAAAATAAACCGGATAGATATTTGTGGTTAGAATTTAGTTCCCAAATACGATACATCGTGCAGCTCGTAGGTTCAAAACTCCCGTAGAGCCGTCAACTTTTGTTTGATGTGTAAATATACGTCTGCAGAGACTAGACGTCATGACTCTTCAATTAGCGAGTAATTCACGAGGACGACTCAGCTTCGTCGCCTCTAAATGGGTATCGAATTGATTGTAAAAATCGACCGCGACTATTTTTATCCTGTTACATTGCTTACAATTTATATTTGCGTTTGTTGATCAAAGGTGGTCAACGATTTAGATTCACGGTGAAATTCATTCTCTGCTAAGAATTTAATTTACGGTGTGTACAGTCGGAACAAAACGTATGGAAACGTACATATGATATGAAACGGTGGTTGGAATGGGCTGAATCCAAAATACGTAAACGTGAAATGAAAAATTCTTTGTTCCGGTAACACTTACTGATCGTTGATTGTATTCAATCATGAAAGTAGTTCTTTCTTTCCATACTTTACTGCAGATCAACTCTGCGTGGTAATATGATAGAACTTTTTTGTGGCTTAATATTCGTGTAATTAACCTTAAACGATCAGCTGATAAACCAAAGCGACGCCATATTGTTCTACCCATGTCGATTATACTTCGTATCGCCATTGGTCAAACTGTTCATATGCCGGTAGCAATACATAGTTCACTATATTTCAATAAATTAAATATGCTCCAATATGTTCGTAAATGAATTCCCTACGAGATCTAATCGATTAAAATTTAGGAAATTGATATTCTTTTGCTGATAAGATATATTTGCTTCTCGAATTTGTTGTCTTTGTATTTTAAGGGTGATACTTTTTTCAAACAAATTCAAATTTACTTCAATCCTACCTTTCGAGAGTCTAAACCGTCGATTCATCGATCTATCAACGCCGTGAATTTCTAACTGAACTGTACAAGCGGTACTGCATCCTTAAATTACTGTGAACGTTATGCTTTTTGTTTTGTCAGTTAGATTCGTTTTTGCAGTCCGATGAGCCAAGAACGGTAATAAAGTAATTGACATATCAAGTAATCGAGTACGGGGTATAGTATATATACGTATACGTAGATGTATACGTGAAATAAATGAAGATTTACAATAAGATGAGTAAATCGAGGCCAACGATACTTGTACGTAACATTTTCATTGGGTAGTTGATGGCGAAGGAATCGAGATAAGAAAAAAAAAGAAGATTTCTTTTTAAACAACGCTCAAACGCGAAACAAACACATCAAGCGAATGAGTTATACAAATGAAGATGAAGAAATTTACTGCAAAATAATATTAGACACTCGACAAATATGCCTATATAATGCAGAATTTATCTTACACGTATTTATGATACACGATTGCAGCCGCAAATGAAACACTGTACAACAACTTGGGGGGTCAAAGTAAGCATGACGCATTCGATGTTTCACAAATGGAGAATTTAATTCAAGGCTCAAACAAATAACCAGTCCAACGGTATAATACATGGAATTTATATATAATAACGTATTTACGACTCTCGGCCAATCGGAGATCAGAATTTTCACCCCATTTTACGAAGCGATCACCAGTCCCTGATGAATTTGACACTTTTGTGACCATACAAACCGAAAACTGGATAGTCGCATAAATTATCGTTAAACCCAACATCGCGCGCACTTGATTGATATTAAAATAGTATCTTGTGTGACAAGGGACGAAAGTTGGCGATTACGACGAGTGTGAAGTTTGCGCCTGAGCGAAGCGAGGACGGCAATCACACGAGTTGGAATCACCAACTTTTGGCCTGAATCACGCATGATAGTTTTTATACCAAGCGAATGAAAAGTGATGGGGCTTCGCGTGGTAGTTTTGCTCCCTAGAGTCGAAAGTGAAGCAATTATGAACTGCGCATGCGCGAACCTATCTTTACAACACTTGGGCGAAATTGGCTGATTTCGTGCCGCTAAACTGCTACGCAAAGTCCCACTGTTCGTACAAGTGTGATAAAAAGGAGATTTGCGCGGTAGAAGCAAACAATTGCATCGTTTCATTTTACTCTTTATTTTCTGCGTACTTTCTTTACTGTTCAAATTTTCTATAAATTCCCAACACAGTGATTCACGTTCATCGACCTTCACACTTATTTAATCCAATCTGCATAATTTAGATTGAATCCTCGCATATTATTTTAAAACGTATCCAAGATAGTAACGGCACGTTTTGATCAAAGATGATCCTCTTTTTTTTCGATGTTGATTAAAAATAACAATAGTGAATGCTATATTCGTTTTTAAATTTTTAAGCTGCCTATAAAAAAAGCTTCTCAAGATTTCAAGGTTTCCACCAAATTCCCTGTTTTGTCACACTCAGAACTGCGTTCTCTGAGTGAAGAACATATCGGTTGATTACACTTTTTCATTTGATTCGGGACTTCGAAATTCTAGAAAAATTTCTTGACCACAGACATCACATCGGCATTTCTGTCTTTGCACCGGAACCGGCTGCCATGTTCCTTTTCACCAACTTCACTCTTCATATAATTACCTGTGCGAATATTATGTTACATTTTACAATTAAGATTATTAATACTGTTAATCTTACTATTGATAACATTATTATTATTATTATTATTATTATCATCATTATTATTTAAATTTATACGAATGTTATCGTATCCCTCTTTTCAATTTTTTTTAACTTCATACACAGCCAGACCAAAGGGATGATTTTTGTTTTGCCGAAGCAGTAATTTATATAGGTATGCGAGTAATTGGAATCGCATAGGGCGCGAGTTGCGAATTTTTCGGTTACCGACGTTTAATTTTACGATCGGATATATATCGAATTACGAATATTCGCAGGGTTAAATTCGCGGTCTGCAAGCTTCAAAACGACTATAATTTGAAATTCATACTTCAATTCGGCGAAACGAATATTATGGCGACCGGCAATTCGTTTTTAATATTTATTACATTACACGATCCAAAGGTTTCGAATTTACATTACAAAACGTTATAAGATACAATATACGGCGTTTAGCAGCTGGCATAAAGGTATGCTATCAAGATACAATAAAAAGCTGTGATTCAATTATGAGCATGTAACGTACAAAGGTATACGGGGGTAATGTATATACATTAAAGGTGCAGGAAGCGTTTTTATGCAACTGGAAGATGTTGTTCGTATTAAACAGAGGAATTCAGAGACTGCAATGAATTGAAAGAAAGAAAAATGGATACAAGAATATCTCGGCATTCCCGTCCATCTACTTAATTCTAAAATCTAATAAATTGATCAATTTTCAATCGCATTGTATGAAATCGATTACATTTTCACAAATCATCAGCACGGAACTTTTGTATCTTCTGAATCGTCCAAATGTTTCGTTACAACTTTGACGAAGCAAATTTCTGTCGAATCGATTAAACTCTATAAACCGACTGAATTATGGAGAATGTGATCAATACGAAAACTGGGATTTTCAATTATTTCGTTGTTCGAACAGAAGGTATATAGAAAAAGGATAAAACTTTACTATAGGTACAAGCTTGAACGGATTTACTGGCAGTCCCTTGATTGATTCGTTAATTGAACAAATCAAAAATGAGTACAAACGCAATGACTGGGATTACCAAGATCAATGATATGGCATAGAAAAAAAAATACGGTGATAATTTTGAAACGAAATTAAATAAGTATGTTACATGTATGAAAAAAATATTGGCGGCAGTGAATGAAAATGAACATGTACAAGTATATATATATATTATGAAACATCGATTGTATAATAAATCTGAGGAAAATGAAAACTTGTTTATTTTGAAACTTCGGATATCATCATCATCATCATCATCATCATCATCATCATCGTCGTCGTCATCACCATCATCAGCCAGGAAAAATTGAACAAAAAATATATAAGCGCTTCAATGGCAAATAACACATAGACTATATAAAGCACAATTACATTATATTTTCACAAATCGTTAAACATTCATACATAATTATATATACGAATCGTCGTCGAATATGACGGAAAGGCGTTTTATCGCCGTCGTGTTCGAGTCACAGTATCGTCATTATCGTCATCGTCATGGCTGCCATCGTTGTTAATTTATTAATTAATCAATCGATCAATCAATTTTATCAAATTTTTACAAAGGATTATACTTGTAAAAATGTCTCTTTCCTAACACGAAATGAGATGCGAGGAAACGAGGGGAACACGCGATGATGAAGTGGGACCGCAGAAATGATTTAGGAAAATATGCGTTAATCACGTGTAAACGCGCAACAAACCCGCTCTATAAACGCGACGCGTTGATTGCGTCTTTCCCTTTTGTTTCTTCAAAACGATCTATTGAGCTCAGTCACGTCGGAAAAGTCAACAAAACGAGAGAGGAAAAAAAAAAAAAAAAAAATATGCCCAGACCAAAAATTTCAAAAATGGAACTGCAGGAATTGATAGCGAAGAATTTAAATCAAACAATGTTCTGTTTTGTCGCAGACAAAAACTGACACAATTATCACATTATCGCAAAATTATATTTCATTTCAAAAGCATATCGTTCGCGTATTTTGTATTGATTAATTATAATTCTGTTTCTGCGGAAATGATCAACTGTCGAAGATAAAATTTTCACTTGTCTCTTCTATAATCAATTCCAAGCAATCCGCAGAGATTTCATTTGCGATTAAATCGAACTTTATTGATCAGATTTGGACGAACGGTTTTTTTCTTTTTTTTTTGTTTGTTTACAATAGACTCCGAATTTTCAACTCAAATTTGCAGTTTGCCTGTAAATTTTTTCTCCTACGTTGAGATGATTTCAGTGTGATAAAATTCAACTCGATGAAGTTGTAAAATTTCTCATCATTTGGAGTGTTTATTTATAATTATTATATTTTTTTCTTTCCTGTTTCGACACTTCTGTGGCTAGTTTGCACGGTGGATAAATTTTTTTTATCCTCAGTTTCCGTACCCGATGTCCAATTAAGTTGTTACCTTCAAGTCTCAATTTGTTTTCTATTTCCTACATTGTTTCGTATTTCCCGTACACGGTGATCCGTAAATCAACATATTCACTTACTTCAATATAATTATAATTATTATTCTGTTTCCCTTTCTTTTTTTTTTTTTTTTTATATATTTTAAATTCATTCATCGCAATCACACCTCGCGCCAACCTCACGAAGCTGAGAAACGTCTGATCAACTATAATCTTGAGATATCCGCAGCGCATAATTTCGGAATGTCAATGTTATACTTTCTAAGGGTTTCTTCTATTCTGTTCTCTTTCCATCTTCATCTAGTTCATACTTTTTTTTTTATTTTTCTTTTTCTTTTTACTCGTTTTCTATTCACCCTATCGAAGTGCAATAAATAACATGATTGCTCTTTCACACTGAGATAAACATGTTTTTAGCTGGCTATAACCGGAGTGTACGCTGCACTTTACCGCACGTATTATAATCGTTATTAATATTCATGTTGAACGAACTTATAAACTAACGTTCGTAAATCGTCATCTTGTGTATTTTTTTTTCCCCCCCATACTTTTATTATACTCTGGTCTTTAATAAGAATTAATTTTATCTCGATGACGCCGGATGCCCTAAAATTTTCACCCAAATCCGTGCGCAGGGTCGGGAGGGTATGCGAACGTTCACCACCAAGTAAAACAATTTCTATATCTCTCACGCGTAAACAAAATACACACTCACTCACTCACACACGCACACACACACACATATATATGTACATATGTAATACATACATGCGTGTGTACAGCTTATCCCACCCGAATCTGTACAGGCATAATCATTGCTTACTGATATAAAATTTTTGCTGAAACTTTCATATAAAATTAATGAAAGTAACTGAAAAAACAAAAAAGTTTTCAATTTTTTTAAAACAATTTTTCTCATTTACAATTAAATACGGGTTTCAAGATTTATTCGTGAAATAGAAAAACAGAGACGGGAAGGAACTAAACGATATCTAACAAAGTATCATCGATTCTATACTTTATTAGGGAGTCCTTGGATTTCTCTCTGTACCTACGGCAATTTTTATCTAAATCGAAGAAATTAAAAAATTCGTCCAAGATTAGGTAAAACAAATCAAAAAGAAAGTTCCATTACATCATATGCAGCGGTATCTTTGTAGAAAAACCACGATCTGTAGGGAAAAGTTAATACATTAATTCCGTAATTTCTTCTAAATTGCGACAACTTCTGTTTTTTTTTTTTTTTTTCCAACCAAGTATATATTTTGGGCAGTAATTTTATTCGTTTAAAAATTAATTGACCTTTACATACTCAGATGGGAGACCCTGTGAATCAATGTATGTACGCATAGATATAACACACACACACACACACATACACGCACACACGCACGCACATACACACAACCACCCATAACCCTATAGTTACCTTTCATTTATATATAAACGAGTCTAGTCGGAGTTTTGTGTATGCGCAAGCTATACATAAAATGTGGTTGAATCCGCGTGTTGGATTAAACGCGATCATTTCATTCGTTAAAATGGTATATTTGATCTTCAATCAGTGGTGATTAAAAAAACGAAAAAAATTTTGGAATGAGGCGACGGGATATTTGAAAATGAAATCTGTTTAAATGTGAAAGAACATTCAACGAAGTAGAACTCCTGTTCGAGGCACCGTAGCCTCAATCCCTGCAATGATCACGCATACGTCACGAGTAAACACAGTAATGTCCCGTTGTTGTTCAGTGATCCTGTTTCGGTCAGATTTCATTTCGAAATACCTCCAATTTTTCACTTTCGTATTTCTCTAATATAATATTTATATACGCTATAATAATCGGTTGACGATGTTTGAAATGTAGTGGACAGAACAATGTATATATTCATGTAATCATTATTAATATTCATCGTTTCATAATGTATAATACGCAATTTACAATCCGTATGAAAGTTATACATTATTACAATTATCCGCAAGTCCATGTCCAACGCATTCAAACTGACACCCACCCATTGGTATTATTTATGTTTGTAACATCATCGTCACCATAACTATCACCATTATCATCATCATCATCATCATCATTAACTATTGTAGGTAGTTTCAATTATCTTTCATTATTTCATTAATTAAACAAATAATTAACTTCATGTGTGATACATATGCTTTGTATGTTTCAGATTTTTAGAGGATATATACTTTAATACAGTTATCATCATCAAGTTCTCCACATCTGGTTCATCACTGTTATCTCTGTGTAAAAAGTGTAACTATAATGCTAATAATATAATAATAATAATAATTAATAATAATAATAAATCATTTGCACGTAGCAATAGTTCTGTTTGGCCGGCGCGTAATCGCAGCCATTCTGACCCTCCTCCCCCCCTGCCCCGTGTTTCTTGATTTTTTTTTCTCGTGTTTGTTTTCCTTCATCTTCGAAAATTTCTTTAATTCTCTCTTGTTTTTCCTTTCTCTGCCTCAAAACCCCTTCCAACGAAAGCTTCGTTGCACATCCGAATGCATTTTTTTAATGGTATTATTCACCTTCCGATTGAAACTCGCACAGGCTGCTCATACGATTTATGTTGTACATTGTTAGTTGGTCGTTCTTCTTTCATTTAATCAATTAATTAATCGCTGATGGGGGGATAACGTGTGCAGTTATGTTTTTTGTTTTTTTTTAAAGGTTTGTTGGTTTGTTTGCTGTTTTTTTTTTTTTTTTGTTTTTCGTTTTTAATGTTGTTTCTGAATGATGTTAAAATAGCAACTGAATGTTGACAGGATAACGTTTGCATTAGCGGTTGGCGTTCTTAAGTTGATTTGAAAGCCAATCGAGACCTTCGTATAATCCATCTCCGCTCGTAGCACACGTCGCCTGTATATACCAATTACGATTACGAAGTGAGTGGAGGCCCAGTTTATCGGTGATCTCTGCCGCGTTCATGGCATTTGGAAGGTCCTAAAATTTTGAAGAATTTTTAATCCCAATAATCTTTGGCACGTGATGGAATTCTCGGAGTTGAAGCTCAAACCAATATTGTCAATACTTATTGGAGTATTATTTACTTCAATTTTAAACATAATTTATTCACTATTCGATATTGTACTTTGATCATTGGCTCACCTGTTTGTTAGCAAATATAAGTAATACGGCATCCCTTAGCTCATCTTCCGCTAGCATTCGCATTAGCTCCTCGCGGGCTTCACCTATACGTTCTCTGTCGTTACTGTCCACCACAAATATCAACCCCTGAACAAAAACGGAAATGGTCATTGATTATTGATGCTTAATTTGTATTTCAAAGCATTGATATTAAAAAAAAATTATAATGTTATTATGAATGTGTTTAAATAGAAAGCTCATAGGTAATTCGTTTATAGATTAACTAAAATAAAAGACAAGATGTCTTATTTTCTTTGTTACTTGTACATTTTCATTCAAGTCAATTTCTGTCGCATTAACCTGATAGTAAAGATAATTACCTGTGTATTCTGGAAGTAATGTCGCCAGAGTGGTCTAATTTTGTCCTGACCACCCACGTCCCAAACCGTAAAGCTAATATTCTTATATTCAACTGTCTCTACATTGAAGCCTGTGGAAGAATTAAGTTTTTCACGTGTCAAATCATCAAGAGTGATACACAGTAAGCAATTCAGTATTTGCATGGAATTGACTATTCAGTGATGATGAAAAAGGTCGTTAGTACACATATTATTCTCAAAGTAATATCAATCTTGTCAAGCTTTACATCAAACTAGCTTCACATTCTTAGAGTATTTGCTGTTGCAGCAAGTATTTGGATGATTTAACATGCATGCACAAAATAGTAATTTTTTTTTGTCAGGGGAGAAGGTAGGCGGAAGATGAAGCTAAGCAGAATTGGAACATGTACGAACAAAAAAAAAGAAATATCTTGCGAGTAAATGACTGTATATTTCAACGGTTACCACAGACATTGATGTAATTTTATGAGTAATCGGTGGTGATTGTTACAGTTACACACGCAAGAAACTTAGATCTGAGTGTAAGGTAGAATATAATCGAGCCTTAGAAACTTCAAACAGTATACGATTGGAAGGAAGCTAACTCATGCAAAAGTGTATAAACTGACGATTAGTCAAACTATATTCATCAGCATATTCTCCACATACACGGTAATTATTTCATGTGCAAAAAGTTGTTCAGGACGACTGTTTCTGCGATTTTGTACGTCATTAGGTTTTGGGGATTTACACTTTACCGACAGAATGTCAAGGATTCATCAAATTGCATGCAACACAAATATGGTAAAAAGTTATTGAATAAATTGTCACGCTGTTAATACTGATGCTAAAGGGATCGTCTTCTATCTTATTACAGATAGTTCAAGATTCCAAAGTACTTTTAATTTCCTAAAATGTGTACTGAACCTAACGATGAAGTTTAGAAAATGACCTCTTATAGGCAGTGGAAAGTCTCTTTGCAAAGCACTGCCAAAAATTCAGTGGAGTATCAATTTGACTTTTAAAAATTTTAAACACTGCCTTAACATCCTTTACATAGTCATCAAGGTAACTAGTAATAACAGAGTAGAGTATTGCCAGTTTCTTGAAATATAAAATTTTCAACATTGGTGTGTGACAAACAAGGGTAAGCAGTGGCAGACGATCTTGAAATACAGAAAGCACCGATTATTAAAACTTATTAAAAGATTTCCAGAAAATTTGACAAAGCTTTGATAATTTCTATCGTCTACCACTTGTCGACATTGATCTTGAAGTACAATGACATTAAACACAGCATGGTCTGTATACTTGACAAGTGTTCTAGGTCGACTCTGTCACATTAGGTGGTGTTCATATTACACACATTTAAAAAGTAAATATTTGTTGCTCTTGAAAAATCTATCCTATTCTTTCAATCATACTTCCAAGCTGTTTCAAAAATGAAACAAAATCCATCAAAGTAGTAAATTCAACTTCCGCTAGTATTAAATTTGAGAAATTTACAATTTATTGTAAAAATTATACGCAAAATAGACGATACAAGTAACTTGATATAATGTCAACAGTTTCAAAAATTATTCAGTAAAAGATCAAACTGCCAGAAACCCAGATAATTTCAAAATTAAGGTTGCACTTTCAAATTATTCTTCGGTAGAGACTGTCTTCAATTTTTATTTTGCAAAAAAAAAAAAAAAAATTATCAATATCATTTATATCATTTTTCAGAGCATTTGATAATGGTATCGATTATTTATAAAATTTGTGGTGGTACAATTTTTAAAACGCCTGAGTGGGAAACCCCATTGATATATTACAAAGAGTAAAACTAAGGGAAGTGTCCCAGGGAAATAAAGAAATGTCACAGTGCTTTAGATAACATTGCTTAATGAGGAATAATTGATTATTTTTCAACGCCACGAACCAGACCAAACACCGTCGTTTTTTCTTTAAATACAAACACAAATCTGTTAAGAAGAACTTTCATTCGCATCGCACATTTAGGCAAAAACCGATTTTAAATGGAACAAATAGTGCCTCTTAATCCATTTTCTGGATCACAATGTTGTTTAATAGGTCATGATGAGCAAATTCCAAAATTGAAATCTGCCAACCATTAAAAACCTATTGAAATAGCTTTTTTGATTTGCGTTATATTAAAGTACAGCTAGTCAAACGCGATAAAGCTCAAGACTCTTGAATCCAAAATTGATCCAAATAATTGGAATAGAAAATTGTGTAGCCATCGCATCTCGTCGTTGATACTCTGGTATATATCTATTTCTCTGACAATGTTAGTTTGCAAGGATTTTAGATCATTTTCCCATAATTATACAGTCGACTCTCTCAATAGGACTTCTCGCAATAAGGGTGCTTCCTCCAGCACTCCAGTTGAACAAGGCGTATTCGCAATTTTGCCTAGTACTCTCGCAATAGAGCCGGCAACAAAAGTGAACTGTTGGAAGAAAACAACTGGTATGGACTTTTGGCCACCCTATTGCGAAAGTCTCAGTTCAAAGCGTCATAAATGCATGTCAAGCTCGTTGGTGGAGGTATACTAATTCTTAGAAATATCCTTCCCTACACCCACACGACCATCTCTAGTGAAAGGGTCAACTGTGACAGGCTGTGCTTCACTACGCTTGGTAACAATTCGCTTTTATTGCGTCGCAAACTATACAAAGTTATTTCAATGGTTTTTTTTTTTATATTGTATCAAAACTCTGTCACGCAATTTTCATATCACAACTGATTCAGGCAGTTGCGATATCCTGGAAATGGATTAAAACGTATCTTTTTGCTCTGTTCAGTTCTTTTTTTTCTCGTAACGATTAATAGTTTCCAAATTTGCTATTGGAAAACCACATAACAGTTGGTCTGTGCACTGAAGCTGAAAAATAATGAATTTTCATGAAAAAATGTCACAGAGTAACATGAATACAACAGCAACAAATTCTCATGGTGTTGATTGAGCAGATGATGTATAATTGGGAATAAAATTGGAAAAGGTTACGTGCAACATTAAGACAGTATATAAGGCGATGGTTTGGTTCGTTATGAGATTCGCACAAAAAAAAAAAACCAGCATGCACAGTTCGGATGGAATTCGAAAGTCTTAAGCCACTCCTTTGCATGGATAAAACAATGTGTATCATTTAGGTTATGTGGTGTTGAAGAAGTGAGTAGTAGCGGAATGAAGTAAAAAAAACTTTGTCGGTCTTAGGAGTTAGGGTTATGGTAAAACATTAGGCAAATATAAAAACTATAGAAGGAATAAAAAAAAAGTACATTTCGAAAACTTACCTATCGTAGGAATCGTCGTAACAATTTCGCCTAATTTCAATTTATATAGAATAGTGGTTTTACCAGCAGCATCGAGCCCGACCATCAAAATCCTCATTTCCTTCTTGCCAAAGAGGCCCTTAAATAACGTTGCAAAAATGTTCCCCATGGTTAGTGTTGGTTATATGTGGGTACCTGAAACAAAGAAACACGTTAGTCGGGGTTTCACGAAATTCATGACACGTCATTAATACCGTGAAAATACACGAAAGCCACGTATATGCGGCAGATAAAGCCACGGCAGGATGCGAGGCGACGAGCCATAAGCTCTTTCCAAAACGCCCGAGGTGAAAAAAGCCGAATTTCACCACGTATTACTTAGCGGTTACACGTAAGTTGTGATATACGTGCATGCCGTGTAAACGACCGTCTACGCACCAACAGTGCATGTACCTACAGGCGTTGAAGGTATGACCCGAGATAACCTGACCTCTTCTATGCGACATGGTACTACTATTGACGGCATGGAAATTAGGAGTAAAAGAAACGAAAAATTTAGATGTCTGTTGTAAAATATTTGGGGTTCAGCCCCTTTTCAACATCAGTGAAACCTGTCGAATGACTCACTAAATACCACCCGCGAGATACCCACGCTGTCGCTCTATTGATTCTCGTTCAATTATTCCCGATTCGTTTAAACTCGTTTTTCCATTTTCTATTTCTCGATAAGTTGTAACACCTTCAAGCTTTTCACTTACAGTGCGTTATTTATTGAACGATTACAGTTTCGAGACCTCCGAGATAGTCACAACACTAGCCGATGGCAGGAAAGATTGGGGTATACAGATTTTTCGTTAGCCTGAGAGAAGCCACTATGCACACCCGGTTGGTCTGTCACCGTCTCGACCTACTCCCAAACTATATGGCGAAACGTTTGAAACTCGATTAACAAGAAACCGACAACCACCACGAGTCAGCGATTAACAACGCTACGTCACCCTAATAATATTTATCACTTGAATTACTTACGTTTCAGTAAAAAAGATTATTTTCACGAGAAACGATAAAACATTAAACCAATACTCCCGAAAAGTACCGTATGTCAAAATGGCGGACGTGGAAAGGATTCATGCTTCGTGCCACGTATGGGGCTCTAGCAGGCTTACCATTGGTTAGTTTGATCACGTGGCCGTGAGAAAACTATTCCGTAATGCCGATTCTTGCCTGCAGATGGCGCTGACACGAGTGTTCGCGAAATCATCGACAAAAGAAAGCCGAAACTGGCCTAAGCCCTACAATTTATCCTTTGAAAATCGAACCTTGCAATAACACGTGCTCCAATGCGAACCAGGGGATGAGAATGGCAAATGAAATACTTCTACGAGTCAAATACCTCTTCTTCGCTGTATCATATCTCCTTTGTCATCTCCAAATATCTGTGTCTCATATTGAGTTTGTTATTTATCGTCAGCGAGTTCTTCGCGACCGATAACGGTGCAGCCAGCCTGTAGATGTGGGATAGCAACGAATTCGTTACATTTTAGCTTTTTAATGATCGATATAGTCATCAATCATTTCCAGTAAAGACCGGATAGCGGGTACAAGCACTGATCGCTATTCCTATGCAACCGATCTCGATTTTATTACAGATTTACGATTTTCGGAAAGATGCGACTAGATCAATATTATTCTTAATGACACGTATTAAAATTGTAAAGCCCTCTTTTTATATTATATCCCATAAGTACGAATAATTTCCGATGCAGTTATTCAATATCAAAACGATTTCTATATATCCCACTAGAACACGATTTTAGATTCAACCTAACATCAAAACAAATATAATATAATCAATAACTCATGTCGGTGAGTAAATATCATTAAAAAGTTCTCCAACGAGCTATGACAAACCACATTTTATTGCATACATTACACCATCAAGCAAGTGTCAGCATCTTTGCGTCAGATACAAATGTCAGATTGTGTTCAGATCCATGTGTAGCGACGTAAACTTTGGTGGGGGGTTCCCGGTTGTGCAAAGGAAAGGTTCATTTCCGGAGAATCACACGTGTTTGCAAACGATTCGACTATATCAAGACTATATGCATTTGTTTTTACCAAGGTTTTTAAGGAGAAAGGACAATTTTACACATACACATATCAAATCATCACGATGCCTTTATACTTATATCCAAAATCTCCTTTTAAACATAACAGTGAAATACGTGCCGAACTGCAAAATGAAATGCTTAGGTTAATTGGTCATGTCGATGATACGGTCTTCAACGATGTTCAGGTAATCATTACTCAACGTCGCCTTCCACCGATTTTATCGCAATTACCGTACTGTGGAATGAAAGAGAATTGTGGAATTACACACCCTTGACATCACTGTTTGATTAATTGACTTAATCGACTCTCTTGTCGACTTGTGCAAATTATGCGAATATGTTCAATGCAAGAAATTAACTCAACCACGAAAGTCATGAGTATGTTCCTACCATGCAAAAATTTTCACGCAATCGTGATGAATTAATAATTTCCTCAGGCTAGGTTGGATTGTTTGTGCTCCTGGCTCTGCAGTACTCCAAAAACCACAACTTTCAGAGTCAATAATTTAGTCGCAGATACTGAGACTGTTGTAAAAGAGATCACAAAGGAACTCTCTCAGGTAACATTTATCTTGATACTCAAATAAGTTTCGTCCTAACTCAATCTTCAATATCCTTTCAAGTTTTCATTTAAACGAACAACTTTGATTATTCAGATCGGACCAACTTTTAAGGTCCGTACAAATCGATATTTTCCTGAATTAATCGTTGTTAGCTGCTGTGATACTACTATGGAGCTCAATTTCCAATATCTGCCCAAAGAAATTATTGTTGATTCGATATGCGGTACAGCAGTTCTGAGAGGTGCCCATGTATTTGCTCCTGGTGTTATGGGGATTCCGCAAGGTAAGAGAAGCTTCATTACTGCCTGAATTCAGAACCAAAAAAAAAAACAACTAAGCAAAACGTGAGTGAGTTCATAAACTAAGCACCCGTAGGAAATGAAGTGGAACCCTTTGAACAGGCTTACAAGTTGGAGACACGGTGAGTGTCTATGCAGATTTGACTGGAGATTGTAAAAAAGGATTCAACAAACGCTATGTGAGTCCCTACAAAGTATTTCTTGGTAATGGTGTCTTGAGAATAACAAGAAATGCTTTGTTTGGCGCAACTGTAAAAAGTCCCAGGTATGATGTAAAATGGATAAAATTTTGTCACTGATGTACAATTCGCAGAAGAATGGTTATACGGTTTTTTTCTTCCAATTCAGAGAAACCGTTAGGGACCACTCACTTAGTATACCATAATGATATTACAGCGGGATTGCGGTATTCATGACAGATGTTGTGTCTCGTTTACCCAGTTTGAGCGACTCCGTGCTCTCTAAGGGTTCAGCATTACTGCAGAACTTACCATCTATAATTTGCAGTCGTGTTCTCAATCCATTGTCGGATGAAATTATTCTTGACATGTGCGCTGCTCCTGGCAATAAAACTACTCACATTTCTGACCTTATGAAAGGCTCGGTAATACATAATTTGTAGTAATTACGATATGCAAGCAAGAATGACGCTGTAATTGCTGTATCGAAATAGAGTTTCAATTATTTAATTCTTTCAGGGAACCATCGTAGCCTTAGAGAAGATAAAATCCAAAGTAGAACGAATGAGAATTCAATGCAATGAGTTCTGTGCTACAAATATTCAAATATTCTGTTTCGATTCAACAAAAGCTGTAAGTGAAGTGAAGGAGAAAATATTTTCCAACGGGCCTCCTTACAATGCGGAATCTTTCGATCGAATTCTACTTGATGTTCCTTGTAGCGCTCTAGGGCAAAGGCCTCAACTCACAAACCCAATTACAGTTGCACAAATCAATTCCTATGTACCTTTACAAAGGAAATTATTCTCTGCGGTTGGTTGAAGTTTATTTAGAACATTGAATAGAATAATAGAAATAATAGAATAATAGAATAATAGAATTAAAACGTTCAATAGAATATCTGTTACAATTATTAACAAAAACATTTCTATGATAGGCCGTTCAACTGCTCAAGTTTGGTGGAGTCTTGGTGTACAGTACTTGTACAATAACAGTAGGTGAGAACGAGGGTATTGTTTCTTGGGCATTGAGAACATATCCGTACTTGCGACTAGAATCAGTACGAAAAAATTTGTGTTCTCTTGGATTACCACACATTGGTGCATCAGGAATGGAGATCTCTGGACTGACCTCTGAAGAATCAAAAAATCTGTGTAGATTTGGAGTGGAAAGTGATAGTGTAGGATTTTTTATAGCGTGTTTTGTTAAAACAATTGCAGAAACTTGAATTAAACTACTGCTGACGTTATGTACTGATATACTTCTTAGTGCACTAAGTAAATAAATTTTCAATATTTTTGACTATCCAGGTAACCAAGTCCAGGCAACCAAGGTATCTGCAAAAAGTCAATTCCACTAGTTGCAATTGTCATTGCTTTTTCGCCGAGTAATTGCTATACAAGGTTTGCTTGCGTTAAGTGGATGTTTTGTTGACAATTTATGTTTAGAAGAATTGCTCTAATTTTGATCACTTTGAGCAATTGCGGACACACGATGTTTTGATACTGCTGGCAATACTTTGCAAGCGTTGTCATTTCATTGTGAATAATGAGAATGCATAACAACTAACTTACTTTGAGGGACTTCAATTCTCAAAAATGTTGAAACTTCCTTCAGTGTAGGAATCTTCGTTTGTTATCACTGGTTGCAGAATATTAGCTTCCAGCTTTATTTCAGTAGGTATGAGCATTGCACCGTCATTACGGGAGTAACAATCGGCTTTGTACCTATTGATTTAATCAATTTATATTACACCGATATTGTAATCAATGCTGAGATTTACTCAAGATTCGTATAATACTTGTGCATAGGTGCAATTCGTATGAACCCCACAAGACGGCCACGAACTTCACTCACACCATTTTGTATTGGAAATTGACCAATGTTCAGAGTAATTTGTAAAGACTGTTTCCCCTTAACTGGTATAACTAGTTCTGGCGGAGTTACCTAGTAAAAAATTATTCATTGCCGTTGAAACTTCCGTAAGTAATCTATGATACATAGCAAAATTTTTTCCTTACTCTGAACACACAATAGTCTGGGGTTCCATAGTAAGGTGTCATGGCGATTTCTAGATCAGTTTCTCTATCAACAGTTTGTTCACTCCAGTCGGTTGTTGTTAGTTCAGTTTCAGTAATGTACTCCACAGAATCCTCGTTACAATTATTTGTTCCAACACTAATTTCCAAATTACTGTTTGTATTCCGACAGAAAACCTTATTACGTGATGTAAGACTTTCATAACAGCATCTGCGCCAGGAAGAGATTAATATAAGTTGTTTACTATGTATGGCTTTTCAGTAAAAACTAGAAAACGTTTGGAATAGCTGTCCAGTTAAGAGATTGAATACATACGAAGTTTGAGTCCAAGGAGTTTCATCTTGGGATTGAAATAAGTTACTTTCAACCGTCACCGAACTTCTGAGACTATCACATTTGCCATAATCCAGTATATCTTGTTCTGACTTTTCTATCTCCGAATCGGAAGTCTTTATCAAGTCTGTACACGTTCGGTTGGAAATTTCATTTGCAAGTGGGCTAAACATTTGCAAGGTGATGTTGAAAGGTATAGAATCCTTGGTCACCTCAGAGTCAATCACATAACTCTGCCAATTTATGGCGAGCATTACAGTGCTTGTATTTTCAACTATTATTCTTCGTGTTACTTTCTCGGTCTCAAAATTTACAGTTCCAAATCTATGGTCCAAAATTAATTTTTACCATGCGATTAATTACGTAGATTTAAACATAGATACAAGGGTGTAATAAATTATATAATTTATACTTGGTACCTCACTGTAGGTGTCTCATGTATTCCATTTTTACAGATAGGGTATGTTACAGGTGATCCAATAACTTCAATACAAACACCAAAGATATAATCAGGCAAGCCAGCAATAGATACCACAATTTCGTCAATGTAAACTCCCCAAGTGTCAGCGTAGACGTAAATGTCAACAGGAACTGTTTCGTAAGGAGCAAGAGGACCATCCGTAGGTTCTATTACCAAAACAATGCCTTGGACTGGTGGCTTAATGTCGTCCCAATAATTCTCTATTAAATTCAGATTTTTCCAGGAGTAAAAAATTATGTTATGATAAACAAGTATCTTACAATTTTCTGATCAACAAGTCAAGCGATGGTAAAGAATAACAAAAAATAAATACAAACATCTAAACTAGAATGGGTTCGTTTTAGGAAAGTTTTTGTCTCCTGATTTTGGTAGAACGGTTTTATGATGTTGAATACACAAAAAAATGATGAGAGTTTTTCTTAGTTTTACATTGATGAATAATGACGAACCTTATAATGAAACGTAATGCCAATAACTTTTTAACTCTTCACTGTTTGCTTAAAAGATTAAATATTGCAATGAAAGTTACGTATCATCCATCAATTTCAATGATGTAGAAAAAAAAAAAATTTGACGCTCATATTCCAATATTCTGACATATTATACATTACTTGATTTATGCCCCATTACAGTGGCATATGTAGAATTAATTACATCCTCTGGTTCCAATTCTTTCGTATGCTTAGTAGGGCCAAATTGTTTTGAAGATAGAGAAAATGATGATGCAGCTGGAGTTTCATTGCGGATTACGAATGTTCTTTTTTCCACTAATGAATTACGTATTACAAGGATTACTAAAAGCAGTGTTCAAACATTTCACAACACAAATGAATGAAATAATCTTTCATGCTCTATTGATTTTGTATTGAAATTTCCCAAAACTAGAGAGTAATCGAAAAATTAAACACTGATATTTTACCTGTTCGTAAAGGCAAGTTAGTGAATTCTATTGCCAAAGGTTGCATAATGGGAGGAACAACTGTTTTATAAAAAGGGACTATGGGTTGTGGTTTACGTAGAGAAATAAATTCATCAGGTCTGTCGACAGTCCAAACGATGCCTTTCAACAAGCTTTCCCAGCTTCGCGGTTCGCATAAATCCTCGTTTTCGGATTCAGCAGTTAATGTAATGCTATTTTCAAGTTTCATTTCTTTAACAAATTTGTTTTGTGCTTCAGCACTCTCATTTTTCTGGAATATATTGTGATGGTTTTATAAATGTTGATGAAGTCATCAAATAATTAGCTGGCCTAAAATTCCAAACTAATAAAAAATTCTAATCATGAATCTTACATCAAGTTTTTTTTTCGGTGGAGATGGATTTTCAATAGACGAGACTAGTGATGTATTGTCGATATCTACATTTTCTGGGCCAACCGCAGTAGTTGCGATTACCTGTCCAGCATCCAAATTTATGTTCTTCAATTCCTGTTCCTCTTCAATTTTGGAATGTCGATTCATTTTCAAGTTCTAAGCTAGACAAACCGATGATTTTAATTGTCTATTAACTGTTTTGCAACATGCGTAAGCAATGGCTACACTGTACAATTTTGTATTTATAAACTGCAATGTTTGACGAATTATTAACTAGTTCCACTTTGAGATTCAACTAATATGAGATGTGTAATAGAGTCGAAGACTGCGACTTACGTTTAAATTAAGTGCAGATGTATGACCAGCCTTGTGCCACTCAACACGTATTGAATCAACACATGGAGATGGGATGGCGTTCGGTGGCGGTAAAAAAAGAAAAGTAACAAACAAGGCATCAATGGTACATTGAATTCCAAGCATAATGGGATCTTGGCGACCCCCGACAAAACACGGGATATACAAATCCTCAATTACCCCCTGACAAAAGAGTACAAATAGTGATTCAACAAAAGAAATATTGTACGATAGATGTACGAAAGATATCTCACAGTGTTCGTCGGTAAGCAGATCACTTCGATCATAGCTGTGTCAGTTGGAGGAATCAAACCCTCCTTTGGATTGAAATATACTTCCATCCTACACCCATCTTTCTCTGGTGGTAGTCCCCAGGCATAGGACACAGGTTTACAGGTCAAATTTCGTAGCGTTAATAAGTATGTTTGCTTTATACCAACATATAATGATCTGTGACAAGTTATTTTTGTTACATTAACTGAAGTGATCATTTTTGTGAAAAGTAGGACATACACCAACAGTTTTTAGTCGCTAGTACACCTTCAAATCACTATAATGTATTGCCCAATCATTTATTAATTTAAAAAAAGATATCCTACCGCCTATTACAACATAATATAATTAACACTACCTTTCAGGGATTAGAATTGCTGTATTCGACATTTGGTGATGAAAGTCAAGTGTAGGAACGGCTGGTGCAGCTGTATCTATTTCATGATTCTGCGCTATGCTAAGAGATGCATTCCAAAGAATGCCAGACTAAATTTAAAATTATAGACGATTAGGTCCATTAAAATGAACATTGGAAATTGAACACGCATAAGTAATGATCAAGGAGAGAAGATTAACGATTCTACGGTATAATATTTTATGTCTCTTACTTCTTTGCAATCATCAACGCACTTGACATCATTCGTTCCATAAATCAATACATTGTCAGCCGCTGTGCCGAACTCATCAAAAGTGTTTTGAATCGCACACACTGAACCTGAGGGTGAATAGTAATCTATATTCGTAATTTCCTCTGCAGCCTCCTCTGAGAATCTGAAATATAAATCTTGGTGATCAAAAAACTTTTACAGGGACGTAATTTTGTCGTTGTGAATAGTCAAGGGAAAAACGTCATTTTCAACAGAGAGACGTTCAGTATTTTAGTCACCTTGTTTTACTATCCATTTTCTGCACAATACCAACATCTAAACCATCCTCTGGAAGGATACAGCATGCCCAGACCTCAACATCAGCGACTAAAATGTCCACAGTCTTGAATGTTTAATCATATATTAGTAAGTTTCTTTTCAACATTATTGGCAACTTACAATTGAACAGTTCCTGCGCTTTTCACGAGATTCTGTAATTCTGAAATTACAATTCTTTGGTATGGACGCCAAAGGTATATCCTCGATGTATAGCCTGAACCACAGTTATACGAGTGTTTTATAAAATAGATATTTAGGATCACTGCCATTCACATTAAAAAAAAGCCAATACAATATTGGATTATTAAAAATTTGTGAGGAAACTATCATTTCTGTTGAGTCTTCATGCCTTCTTACCGTAAAGTAGTACAATATTCACCAGGCTCCACATCATTCATCTGTACAACAACTTTGAAAAATGTTATTGAATTTGCATTCAGAGAACCCATGACTGGTTGAATAGTCAGGTTTTCCGTTGGTAGATGTGACCAGCTGTTCTTTGGATCAGATGTAGAACATATTGCTGACTGCTTTTCCCATCGATAGAACATTTCCATGTCACTTGAGAATATTCCAAAGTCAGAGTTTAGTATTAGAAATTGCATGGATACTCTTTTCTAAATCCTTTTGCTGATAGCTTATGAGTTTTTTATTATCATATTAGGTATTTAATAATTCAACAATAAACTATTTGATTCGTTTTTATTGCAACTCACCTATTATTTATAAGGAAAATAGGTTTCTCTAAAACATCACCTGAAACTATGCTAGCCATATTTAGACGGTAATCAACCGAAGTTACGTTGTTGTCTTCAGGGGAGCAACATATTTCCATATTCTGAAAGTATTTCCGTGATTAGAATCGTTATTGTCTCTTCAAGATTATTTACAATCTTGTTTTAATATCTCAATAGTACACTGACGTACATCCCCAAAGCGAATAAAGTCGGGGTCGTACCAGACCCCATCTCCCATGAGTTCTATCGGATGAACAGCATGATTGTCACAAAGTATATATAACTTATCGACCTAAAAAAATTATGAAGTACAATTATTATATGTAAATCACATAAATTTAAGAAGTTCCCAGAAAAACAAACTTGATATTTAATTCATCTAACTTGTTTCGAAATCCCATATTACGGTATAGATGATATTGTGTACTAATTACTTGCATGCCGTATGACTCAGGACAAAAATATGTACGAATATCTACGTATTCACCAGTTTTTAGTGTAAAATATACTGGCCATACAGCAAAAGGCGGTATAAGAATCATATTACAATCCATAATATCCTGAAACACGTAATTTATTAATTAAACTCGCGAGAAAGAATGAAAAAAACAATTCAGTCCAATTAAAATTAACTTGCATCAAGATTCATTGTACACCAATCGATCTCACTCATGATAAAAAATTTTCCATCACCACCATCATTAACAAATTGTCTCGATATAATGGTTCGCTCGCCGATAAAGCACTTTCCACATTCAAAATTTGCTCCTAAGTTCAGGGTACATCTAACAAGTTTGCCGTTGTCATATTTTCCAATATTTGCACAAGTTCCAGTGAACTAAATTGTAACAATGGTTTCTATTGAGTCACGGAAACGTAAATTTCTAACTGAAACGACCAAAGTTATAGGACCTGTTCCCTGGGTATTTTGAGCTTCTCTTCTTCGGTAATACTTAAGAAAGATGACCTATTTTGTTCTATATCCGTGGCGATGGATTGAGAACATGACGAAGATTCATACAAAGTTTTCACAACTTTTGGAAAGTATATATTCAGATTAGTTACATAGTTAAGGTTGAGGGCAAGCCTACTTTTTTTTGGTGACATGTGAAATTCAGAAAGAATACCTCTCAGCAGAGGCGGATCTCGATACCCATGCATTTTTATGCATACTGTTTTTCCTGGATATACGTTTATTATCAGAGATTCTTCTGGATCTTCGATAACATCACATCGAAATAGAACCGTTAACTTAATGTGCATGCCAGGTGCAATTTTTTGCGTTTTCATAGCTGCTGTGTTGAGGAGAACAGTAAATTTTGAATTTGGTAATCTTCTTTCAATTTTATACATGGCCGTAGAATTGCCGACATTTTTTAGCAGCACAATCTTCTAAAACAATACATATACAATTTTATTCCTTAGATTAACTCTGCCATTACTTTTATGAATGCACACCTTATACAGTTTATTGTACTGAAAATTGTGAAAAAGTAGTTCTTCTGGTTCCGCAATCAAAACTCTTTTGGTGTATTCTGATCTGATTATACTTCTTTTACGAACAGCCATCCTTGTGGTTGTCGATCTTTCTCGAGTTCTCACATTTCTGACAATCGTTCTTAGACAAATGAGTACAATCACTATGTAACTATATTTTTAACTCGATAATCAGACTTGAATTCGGATTGCTTTATATTTTTTGCATCCGTTCAACCACATATGTAATGAAATTAAACATAAATTCTTTAGTCAACAAATACCTTGATTTTTGCTCAAACTCAGTATCAAATCTGCTAACTTGAGACACGATTGTTGGCAATAATTTTTCATCTAATAATGAGTCTCTGCTGTTGTACAATCTTTTTTTCATACGGATTCTATCTGTCTCATGCAGTCGAAAATCTATAATCAACCAACATAAAGAAATCTAAA
The DNA here is from genome assembly GCF_021901455.1 of Neodiprion lecontei. Taxonomy (NCBI): domain Eukaryota; kingdom Metazoa; phylum Arthropoda; class Insecta; order Hymenoptera; family Diprionidae; genus Neodiprion; species Neodiprion lecontei. Next base: position 9,225,544 of record NC_060264.1, on the reverse strand, counting down.
TATGTAGACCACATCGAAGAAGCATATAAAGAGGCCAAGAATATACTGAATAAGTTGAATCTTAGTTATCGTACTGGTTCGTCTTACTTATAAAAATCCTTGCAAATCAAGGTTTGTTCAATTCATCGTCATATACTTTGGACATAGAATTGTACAATATTGTGAAAATTACAATAAACCTGTACAACACTCGTGAGTTGCAGGTAAGAGGTCATCTGATTGCAGAAGAGGATATTTTTTTACAATATCTGGATGTAAATCAATGTACAGTGGATGACGTTTCAAGCGTATTATTTCCATGGCTCTGTCGTTTGACATAATCCTCTCATCTCTGCACAGCTGATATCCTTGAGATTTCATTATCTGCATTTCAGCATACTCTATGTCATCGTGAATCCTTTTATGACGAACCATTTCCTATTTATAAAATGAAGGCAAGAAAAGATAAAGGAAACAATATTTTAACTGTCCTCAGAAAAATGTATTTAAAATAGAGTATTTTTCATTTCAAAACGAGTTAAACGTTTTCCGTTTACCGTCTGTATTTGCTCAGCCATTTCTTTCATCTCTGAATTTTGTCGGCATGACTTTGAGAGGTTCATTGACATTTGCCAAGTTGCAGCATTGACTTGAAATGTATTTTGAAAGATTTCTCGCACGAGACATCCCATTTCTGGAATAATATCATTCTCATTACATGGTATCAAAGGTAAGGGTTCCATATTGTCTAGATGATGACTTTCTGATTCAATGAGGAATAAACGGAAACATAATGACATCAGCTGTTTAGTCAAATCAATTCTGTATGAAGTCTTCTTTTGTTAAACGTATATTAGACCAGTGAATAAACTAGTTTTATAATAGATGATACACGAGCGATATTACG